>NC_052950.1:24673107-24975250 GCF_013358895.1 Oreochromis aureus
CATCTTTGCAAAGTTGTTTCAGTTTATTGAGGTTTGCAGGTCTCAACACATCATTTCAGTCTGTTTGAGGTCTGGATTTTGAGGCATTCCAACACCTTGATTATTTTCTTTTTAGCCATTCTGTTGTAGATTTGCTGGGATCATTTTCCTTTTGCATGACTCAAATTGGACCAAGCTTTAGCTGTTAGACAGATGGCTTCACATTTGACTCTAGAATACTTCGGTAAACAGAAGAGTTTGTGGTTGACTTAATGACTACAAGGTCCTCAGATCCTGTGACTATAAAACAATTCCAAACCATCATCCTGATATGTGTTTACTGTGTTATGGCCAAACATCTCCACTTTGGTCTCATCTGTCCAAATGAGTCCTGTGGTTTGTTCAGATGCAACTTTGCAAACCTAAGCAGTGCTGAAATTTTTTTTTTTTTTTTAGAGAGAAGAGGCTGTTAAACCTTTTCAAACAAGCCATAAATGTCTGAACTTTAACATTTAATGTTCTAGCTGAGGCCTGCAGAGTCTATATGGCATTTCACAGGCTGACCTTGAGGTAAATTTGCTGGGACATCTACTCCTGGGACAATGAAAAACTGTCTTGAATGTTTTCCACTTGCCTATAATAATTCTCACAAGTCATTGCAGTCTTACCTCTCTGACACTGTGTTATCACAAACCTGAATACTCCAGACCAACAAACCACCAAAACATAACTGATCAAGTGTGAGGTGCTCAAACTTTCAGATCAGTAAATCAAGTTTGTTTGATTTGCAGGGCTTGGCTGCATAGTTAACCAGTTAATTTCTATGGAAGTAGTGAAGATCTACTTAGTTTTTCAAAGTTTTTCACACATCGCTTCTGCATTTTGGCTTAGTTCATTTGTTTTTTTAATAAATAAAAGCATGGTGTAATATGTCATGTGTTTTAATTCACTTTAGGTTGTATTGACCTATCTTTGTGACCTGGACCAAATTATATTTGTCATGTCCAGATATGTAAAACTTCAGAATAGAGAGAGAATGTACTTTATTTTTACCATGATTTAGGTTTTTTCTTTCATTGTGTTTTACCAAACTGCAGTGTTTTGTCTTTAGCTCTTTGGATTTAAGCTGCAAATCTCCCCTTCATTTGCTTTAGTTTCCTTTCTTTTGGTGGAGTATTGCACTGAAATTGTGGACAAACCAAAAATAGAAACTGATTATAGGTTTGTACAATAGAAACAGCTTTACAGCTTTAGAGTCTGTACATGCATCACACTGTAAATGCATCACATGAATGAGAAGTAGTCTAAGAAGGAAGAATTTAAACAGTAACTAGAACATCTGAATCTGACCTTCTTATTTTTTGATATTTTCAGGTTTAATGAATTCGACCACAGGTTTTTCGGCATCAGTGACAGTGAAGTGGAACAAATGGATCCTCAGCAAAAACAGCTCCTTCAGTGTGTCTACAGGGCTTTAGAAAATGCTGGAATTCCAATGGAAAAAGCCAGTGGGACCAGAACAGGAGTGTTTTTTGGTAAGGCACTAAACGCTTGTTTGTGTTTTTGTGTTTTTATTGTTTTGTGTTACAATAATGGGTGCTTGATCAAAAACAAAGCGACTTTTTATACCAGAATTACCATCAAATTTTACATCCATTCAAATGAATGATGTTAAAATTATAAGTACATGACCCGTGTGTTTTATATATCTCTGTAGGAATAATGAACAGAGATTATGAAACAAATGCTGCACATGTGCACCCAAGTGTGATCAACCACTGGACTGGCACAGGGCTTGCCATGAGTATTGCAGCAAACAGAGTCTCCTATGTCTTCAACTTCACCGGACCTTCGCTGTCCTTAGACTCTGCCTGTTCTTCATCCCTTGTGGCTCTTCATCTTGCCTGTCAATCAATAAAACAAGGTCTGTCCAGTATAGATAACTTCGAGTTAATCAGCAATAGAGTTACTGGTAGTAAATCATTCTGTAGTGTCATATTTATTTATAAAGCGGCTTTAGCGTTTAATTAGTTGGGATGATATGATGTCTTTTATCTTATCAGGGGATTGTGAAATGGCTGTCTGTGGAGGGGTCAGCTGCATCCTTGAGCCAAGAGTTTTTGTTGCGCTCAGCAAAGCCAAGATGATCTCACCTGATGGAACCAGCAAACCTTTTTCCAGTAGAGCAGATGGATACGGCAGAGGGGAGGGATGCGGAGTAGTTCTCCTAAAACCACTGAAAAAGGTCAGCATATGCAGATTAATTATAAGAAAATGTCAAATACTTCAGGAATTTAAACATTAAACGGACAGTTAGCCAAAGTGCCAAATGGTGATGTAGTAGCTCAACCAGCTGATGATCCATCACAATTCATAGATTACTATAATACATGAAGTACAGAAAGGAAGTTATCAGTTTTCTTGTCATTGGTTGGCTCTGTTGCACAAACTAATGATAACTAAAATCCACCGAGAAGTACAGCAGGCTCACAAACTGTCATATTCATTACAGTTAATCTCGTTTAGCTAAAATCTGAGCAATATTCTAGGGAGAGTTGCAAACCTTGTGAATTATGGAGGGACAGACAGATGGGCGATGGACACCTCGCCATCTCATAGACACCTCGCCATCTCATAGACATGTTGGTCCTCGGGAGGATGAGCTAAAAACACACCAATGACTCCCTTTAATTTTTTTTTCATGTTCAGTGATCAATTGCATTAACTGCAGTGACCAACTGTACACTTTCCATCAAATGTGATTGACCTGGTCACCTAGCCTATAAAAATTGTCTCCAACAGATTGGTTTCATTTTAATTTTTAATTTTTGCACACTTAGTTTAGTTTTAATTAACCAGCTTGAACAGAGGATATTTTCAAATGTATTTTCTGTGGCTGTACAAGTGGCTCCATAGTGCAGTGGTTAAAATATTTGCCTAAAATGTCAGGAGAAACATGGGTGATTGCACTGAAAGGGCAAAATATCTTTGCCAAATCAAAAATATGGATCCATCCACTGTGTCAATTCATTGTGAAAAGGGAAGCAGTTAAAAGAAGGGTTTCTTTTCTTATACCTTTACGCAAAATATAGAACGTTCTGTTTGATTTAAGACAAAGTGGAAATCTCTGCAGTATTTATCTCTTCAGCTGAGTAACTCACATCAGTGCAATCTAGTTTATATAAGCTAAAGTTCAAATATGTCATGTCATATGTTTGACTCTGGTATAAGATGTTCTTTATCAATATACACTTTTATTCATGGTTCATTTTCATCTTTTTGTTGCTTGACAGGCTCTTCAAGATCATGACCATATCTGGGGTATAATCAGCAAAACTGCTGTAAACCAAGATGGCCGCTCTGTCACTCCAATCACCAAACCATCCATGACACAACAAGAGGAGCTTCTCCGCAGAATCTATTCAGAGTCTGACCTTGCAAATGTCCAGTACATGGAGGCACATGGGACTGGAACCCCAGCTGGAGACCCAACAGAGGCAAGAAGCATTTCCAACGTCATTGCTAAATCTAGACCTCCCGGTTCAAAGACACTGTGGATCGGCTCTGTAAAGAGCAATATTGGACACACAGAATCTGCTGCTGGAGTCGCTGGACTCATTAAGGTTCTCCTGATGATGAAGCATGAGACCATTGTTCCTTCGGTGTTCTACACTGATAAGGCTTCCAGTGTAGATACCACAGCACTAAACATTAAAATTCCTAAGGAACCAGAAAAATGGGAATGCTCTAGTGCAAGAGTTGCAGGAGTTAACAACTTTGGTTTTGGGGGAACAAATGCACACGCCATTGTCACACAGCACATCCAGCCATTTTCTAAGCAAAGGCGTGATAATAAGCAAGTCAAGTATTTTGTCATATCTGCAAATTCTTCAAAATCACTTACCATGATGATGGAAGATACCATCAATCAGCTGCAGGCAGAAAACCGGTTTGATCTAGATTCTTTCCTCTACACGTCAGCTTGCAGAAGAACCCACCAAAAACATAAATACAGAAAAGCCATCACAGTATCTTCTGTAGTTAATCTAAAAGAGAAGCTAATTGCTACTGTTGGCAAAAATATCAGTGTTGCCTTCTCAGATCCAAGGTTAGTATTTGTCTTCTGTGGAAATGGTGTCACCTACCATGGTATGTGCAAGCAGCTACTAAAAACCGAGCCTATATTCAGAGAAAAGATCAAAGAAATTAAGGACCTTTTCCAAAAGCTGAGTCCTCTGGACATCCTGGATACTCTTGAGAGCGAATTTGAGAGCAGCGACTTCAAAGACCCAGACGTTGCCCAACCTCTTCTCTTTGCTATTCAGGTTGGGATTGCTACCTTGCTCAGGCACTGGGGAGTCAAAGCTGATGCAATTCTAGGACACTCTGTTGGTGAAGTGGCAGCCGCTCACTGCTCTGGTCTCTTGTCTCTGGAGGATGCAGTAAAAGTCATATATTTCCGCAGCACTCTCCAGAGAAAAGTCACCGGGGGAAAGATGCTCGTGATCAGCAACATGGCTGTATCAGAGGTATCTTCACTGCTCCCTCCTTACTCTGGTAAAATTTGCCTTGCTGCATATAACAGCCCACAGTCCTGCACCCTTTCAGGTGAGGCAGACGCAATTGAGCGCTTCCATAAGGAGCTAAGCACCTCAGCCAATAGTCAGAATCTGTTCCTTCGTGTGCTGGATGTCCCTGCTGCTTATCACAGCCACATGATGGACCCAATTCTACCAGAGATTGTGGAAAAAATTGGTCTCTTACAGGTGAATGATCTTGACACAGAGTTGTTCTCAACAGTGACAGGCAAGGAAGTCCAGCAGGGAGATTTCTGCACAGGTGAATACTGGGCTAGAAACATTCGTGAGCTGGTTGCTTTTGAGCAGGCAGTACAGTCAGCATCTAGAGGAAAGAAGCACACGGTTTTTGTTGAGATAGGTCCAAGAAGGGCACTGCAGAGAAACATTATGGAATCTCTGGGAAATGACACGGCTGTCCTTGCCTCCGTGCAGCCAGAAAAAGATCATGAATCCGTCATGTCTGTTGTCTCTAAACTCTTTGAACTCGGTGTTCAAGTAGATTGGAACACGTTCTATAAAGGCTATGAGACAGTACCTCTGCCTTTTCCTAAATATCAATTTGACTGCTCAGACAAGGATGTTATCATTGGGGCAGCACAGAATAACACAGCAAGCAATCATCCTGTGCTGTGTCAGACAGGAAGTGAAAGCAACATTTTCACTTGTGATCTAAAGTCTGACTCTACTTTCTACTTGAAAGAGCACAAGCACAATGATGTACCCATCATCCCTGGTGCTTTCTATGCTGAGCTGGGTTTAGCTGCGTGCATGGCCAGTGCTAAACCAAAAGTACCTCTCAGTTCACTGCAGCTCAGTATCAATTTTCACAGTCCATTTGTTTTAACACAGAATCCACCTGAAATGAAAGTGCAACTAGAACAAACAGAGAGGGAAACCAGATTCACCGTTCTCTCCCCATCTGTAGTTTATGCATCAGGCACTGTGGTTTCAAAGAAAGAGAAGCTGATTGAGGAGCAGTGCATTTCACTAAGCTCCATCTACAAACGATGCACATCTGTAGTGAGCTTTCGGGAGTTTTATGGGTATCTCTCTCAAGGAGGTTTTCAGTATGGAGACATCTTCCAGAATAAGAAGGATGTGCACTATGGAGATGATCTGAAAGAGGCTTTTGCAAATGTCTCAGTTCCAGAAGAACTTCAGTCTCATTTGCATGACTACTGCATTCATCCTGTCTTGCTGGATTATTTGATGCAGCTTCTCCCAGTTGCAGTAGAGCACGTCTTTGCTGGCAGGCCAGGATTTCCTGCCAAAATAGGAAGTCTTACAGTCTTTGAACCTTTGCAAAATGAGATGACTATTTATCTGAGAGCAACTGATGTGGGCACTGATCACTTTGGTGTTTGTGGGTGCTTTGCAGACAAGGAAGGCAGAGTGTTGGTTGAGGTCAAAAATGTCATAATCAAGTACTTAGGCAGTCGTTCTCATGTGGTAGATGAGTACTTCTACCACAATGCCTTCGATGTTATCCCAAATGATCACATTCCTCCTACTCCTCCAAAGGCCTTGGTGTTCTGTGATACTTTAGGGATCGCTGATGGTCTAAAGAAACATTTGGACTCAGCATCTACTTACATTCCCATCACATATGCAAAGGACATCTTGGGCAATGGTTTCCCTTCTCTTTTGGCAAATCTTAAAATCAGAGATATTAGAGAAAACTTTGATGAGGTCTTATTTTTGTGGGGAAAAGAAGATCTCACATCACGGCCAGCTGACATCATCCTGCAGAATCTGGCTGACTGCTGTGAGATTTTCCGCCAAATAGTTCTTGAGCTAAAGCGAATTCACTTCCCAAAATCAATTAGAGCCATAACTTACCGTTCATCTGACATCACAGTAGATCATGTAAGTCCAGGTTTTGCTCTTGTTGGTATGACACGATCGTTCGCTGCAGAGATACCAGATCTTTCTTTTCAGCTGATTGACATGAACAGGATCTCTGCTGAGGACATTGCAGCTCTGTCTGATGTCCTTAGGTCATACCCATGCAGCGACCACCCAGAGTTGGTGGTAAAAGACGGACAAGTTTTGAAACCTTCCATTGTGCGCACCCCACTAGAAATCACTGACAATAAAGTGGGCACTTATACATCTACAGTGTCTGAACCTTGCATTTTTCTGACAGCTGATGCTCATGAAATTACACAACTGAGTGCCATTCGCTCTGACGAGGAGGCTGAGCCGATCAGTGATACATTCATTGAAATCCAGCCCAATAAGATATGTGTTCACTCATCAGACTATTTTCCAGTCAGCACTTCACATCTAAAATTCGGCAAAACACTCTATTGGAACAAGCACTCATCTCAGAAACACAAGCTGCTCGCTCTTGACTTCAGCGGTACTATCACAGCAGTTGGAAAAGATGTAAGGAAATTCAAAGTGGGAGAACATGTTGCTTCCTGTTATCCTGTGGTGGCAGCAAGTAAGATCAGAGTGCCACAGGAAGTGTGCTACAGCACCAAAAGGTTCCCAGTCCTCAAAAAAACACCCTGTGTTTCCTACTTTGTGCTAGCATGGGAAATCCTTCATCGAGCCTTGCTCGGAGCCAAGCGTAATATAACAATCATATGCTCTGTGCCTGATTCTGCACTAGTGAAAGTCTTGGCACTTAGCGCTTGCAAATCAGGCTGGAATGTGAATGTTGAAACGCAGTGCAATGGGACTTTTGTAGGTGCCAGTCAGTTGGGTGCAGTTGTCATTCTGCCTCCATTTGATGAATCCCTAACTGCTAAAATTTGCAACTTTCCAAGGTTACAACATGTTGTAATCGTTTGTCAATCTCAGAAGCAGGATCTAGTCATTGAGGAAGTGTTCCAAAGGGCAAAGGAAAGTGTTCATGTACAGACAATTCAGATGGCAGTCATTTTCCAAAAGGGATTCCTGAGAACACACAGGCCATACCTTTATCACTGGCTGAAGTCCTTAAACTTTAATGGGAAATTGGCTCTTGAAAGCTTTACCTTTCAGAGTACAAAATCTGAACGAAAAAGCATTGATTCAGCAAAACCAGACTCATATTTCAGCTCCAAGAAATTGGCTGTTGTAGCTCTTGAAAATGATTTTGGCAGCACACTGTCTGAGATTCCACTTCTCCCAACAAAAAAACGGCTTTTTCGAAAGAGGTCTGTGTATGTAGTGGCAGGTGGTCTTTCTGGTCTGGGCTTTGAGACTGTTAAGTTCATCTCACAAAGAGGTGGTGAGTACATTGTCATTCTCTCCAGAAGCAAGCCCACACCAGAAGTACAGCAAGAAATCAACAATGTGGAGAAACAGTGTGGAAACAGCATCACCAGCATAGAGTGTGACATATCTGTTTCTGAGAACATGCACAAAGTCATCAGTGTCATTGGAAAGAAGTTCCCTGGTTGTCCGATCAGAGGTGTGTTTCACAGTGCAGTAGTCTTGCATGATGGGCTGATTGAGACCCTTAACAGATCTCTGTACGAGAAGGTTTTCAGGCCAAAAATAAACGGTGTCCTGAATTTGCACTATGCAACAAAGCACTGTCCGTTGGATTACTTTGTATGTTACTCCTCCATCTCCGCTTTCCTGGGAAACGCATCACAAACAAACTACGCAGCAGCCAATACGTTTCTCGATCTGTTCTGTCAATACAGGCGCAAACTCAGCTTGCCTGCACAGTCTATCAACTGGGGAGCTCTGAACCTTGGTCTGCTCTTGAACAAAGATCATTTCCAGCGTTTTCTGGAGGCAAAGGGAATGATGATTTTAGATGTGGCTGAGATTTATCAAAGCTTGGAGCAATGCCTTGTGCTCAACCAACCCCAGCAAGCTGTTTGCAGGTTTCACTTCAGAAACATCAGATACAACATCCTCTCGCAGAATAAAGCCTTGACTATGCGCCTTTCTGCATTAGTCGAGGCAGCCTTTCAAAAATCTAGAGAGACTTACTCTAAAACTAAACAAGCTGTCTATGTCTCACCAAAGGACTATGTTGTCTCTCTACTTAGTGAGACCATTGGCATGGAGCAGAGTGAGCTGAAGGATGATTTACCTCTTTCATCCTTAGGCATTGACTCCATGCAGGCTATGACTCTGCAGAATTTGATCTTTCAGGGGAGAGGTGTGAATGTGCCTTTGGTGAAACTATTGGATCCCAATGCAACTATTGCAACAATGGCAGCTCTACTGAGTGAAGGAGCTGAAGGCGAAAGTGTCAGTGAGAACCCAGAGTCTCTACCAGATGAAGCTGAAGTTTCTACCAGATTGTGAAAAACCCAAAAAGACATATTACTGTATAAATACAATCAGCCATCAGAACACTACAATAATGGACTCAATATATAGTTTGCATTCAGAATTTATTAAGAAAAATAATAAAATGGCCATTGTAATAAAGGAAAGTTCTTATATTAATGCAACTTGTTTACAGTACTTTGCATCCTGTTTTGTATTCATTTTTGGATTTTGGTTGATTTTTTTTGTAATACAGTTTGTTAACCAAACATATATTTTACTAACTGGAAATTTTCAAAGGATATTTTATATCACTGTTTTACTCAACAATATTGTACAGAAAAAAACAGCATTGCAACTTAACATGTAACTCTTGACAAATGTTTTTACTGCAAAATTATGTAAAATAAGTGCCTTATCTTGTATTATTTTTTAATCCAAATAAATGTTTTATCTTTAAAATTGGCCTCGTCACATCTCTCACTAGGTTCTCTCCATCTACTACAGCTTGTTTGATATAAATGATTCTCTATCAGATCATGGTCAGTGCTTATCACTGCTAACTGATTAACTCTAAATGTTTATCAACTTTATGGCACTAATGGAAAAAAGCTTGCGATATAGTAATCAAGTATGTCCCATAAATGATCCTTTGGCGGCACATGTGATTTTGCTTTCAGAGAACAAAATTATCATATCACATTGGAAAGGTCCTCCTCTGGTCCCAGATGAATATGTGGTAAAATATATATATACATAAAAATACAAACACAAATACAGATATGTTCCAAAGATCAATTACATATCAAGAATGTTAGGCACATATTGATTTTTATTTATTTATGTGCATAAATCATAGATCATAGGCATTACCAGTGTAACTCGCTGCTCCATAAACAATACTATGCAGACTTAAAATACTATTACAATGGAGTTATGAAAAAGGGCATAGCAGTTTTAGAGTACTAGACACAAACTTCATCAAGCTTTTATTAAACACCAAATAATGAAGCAATCTTTTCAAGGGGCATTATTAATTTCTTGAAAATAAAAATTAAAAACTAGAATACAATAAGTAATTAAAAAGTAATTAAATTATGATCTGAAACAAATTAAAGAACATTTGTAATCACAACACATAGTCAAGGTTCATATAGCAAGTCTTGTACAGAGCACTTATAAGGTAAGTGTAATATTCATGGAATAAAGAATTATTATGTTTATGAGTTTTTGTTTTTATTATTATTTTAGCTGCAAGCAAACATGCAGCAGCAGATTTTTTTGCAGAAGCTATCAAAGAGTGGTCACTTATGATAACCACAACTAGCTGCTTCTTAACTATGTCTACATGTACAAAAGTATTTTTAAAATGGGGATTTTTCACTTTTGTATTTAAACATGCCTGTCTACATAAAAGCACAAAAAACAGTATCACATGGTGTCAGAACTATGCCAGAGTAAATCAGCTAATCGGAAGCTTGCAAACACTAACACAGCACAAAGTCTGACATCCAAAAACGGCAAAAAAATGCAAAGTTACAAGACAAAATCTTAATTTTCCTTGGCCAGACATAAATAGTTTCTAAAAGTGTTCACACTAAAAAGGAAGGTTTTAAAAGCTCAGTTTTAAGTGAACTAAAATGCCATTTATATGTGGGCAAAAGGCCAAAACATAAAGAAAAGCCTATATTGACCAAAATACCTGTGTATATGTGAGCAAAGCCTTATACACAAATATACTGTAAGATGTATACTAAAGTCTGTTGCAGCATTTATTGTGACACATGTGCCATGGAGACATGATGTGCTTTACTAAACCATTAGATAACAAATTAGCATGCATTAGCAGGATGTTAGCAATGTATGTGTGACATTTTCTTCACTGGAACCCAACTTAAAGGACTTTAACATCATTTAAAAACTATACATACAATCAATACAATAAATGTAGAAAAGTAAAATGGAATTTAGGGTTTGTTTGTCTAGAAGCTGGGTAAATATTTATTTTAGCTATTTAGCACCATCTACTCAATTATCTTTGAAAACACTGCCTGGGGTCTATTTTACAGGTTGGACAAATGTAGCCATTTAGTTAAAATGGCATCTGTAGTAATCGAATAGCAATTAATTATTCACTTTTTAACACATTAGATACCAAACTGGTAAGTGTACTGTTTGGGTCCAGTATTACAACCAAAGGTATATTTACACCTGTCTCCTGGAAAATCTTGTTCTGCAGAGTCATTGCTAACATCGAGTCAATCCCCAAAGCACACAGATTGGGGTCATGATCCAGTTCCTCTGCAGTTACATTGATTATTTCACTCACAATATTGCTCACATGTTCATATGTGGAAGAACTTTGGGTTTTGGGTTTGTTATGTACTTCATCTTTGAGCTCCATTTCTACCAAAGGTAACAATCGCTCTCTGAGAGACCCATTTTGCGAAAGAACATGGACACTGAGATTTTTAAAGTTGAATTTGCATATTACCTGTTGGGGTCTGTTCATCAAAAGACTCTTTTTAAGTGTCTCGTGAACCTCGCAAGCATCCATTATCATCATCCCCTTTGCCTCTAGAAACTTTTGTAAATGATCTTTGTTCAGCAAGAGACCAAGGTTCAAAGGACCCCAGTTGATGGACTGTGCAGCTAGCCCGAGATTTCGTCGATAATGGCAGAACAGGTCGAGGAAAGAATTGGCTGCGCCATAGTTACATTGTGAGGCATTGCCAATGACTGATGAGATGGAAGAATAGCACACAAAGAAGTCCAGTTTGTTGTGCAGTGTTGCATAATGGAGATTTAAAGCACCACAGACTTTGGGCTGCAGCACCTTTCTGAAGAGAGACTCATCAAGAGATTCAGTCAATGCATCATGCAACACTGCAGCACTGTGAAACACTCCTTTGATAGGGCAAGAAGGGAATGTTTCACCAATTTTTGCAATTGCATCGACTACCTGCATCATCACAGAAACATCACACTGAATGTTTATGATAGCAACCCTGTATCTTTTCTGCAGGAGATCCATTTCAAACTGTGTTTTATTAGAAGGGCTTTTTCTTGACAGAGTTGCAATACAACCTCCACCATTGTGGGCCAGAAACTTAACTGTCTCAAGTCCCAAACCAGACAGCCCACCGGTTACAATATAAGCACAACTTTGCTTAAAGAGTTGTCCAGGCATTGCAAGCAAAGGGATTTCAGATGCCAGGCTACAAGATTCTTCATGGCCTAAAACCATTTGCTGAACTGTCTTTGTTGTGAAATAGGACTCAGGAATTGTACTAGACCAGGACCCTTTTGAGTCTGATACAAGATACAACCCCCTTCTTAGAGGTAAAGATCCTGTATCAAAGCCTAATGATTTTAACCAGCTACAGATATTCCTGCTTCGTGCTTGTAGATAGGCTTTCTGGAGAACATAAGCCACATCGAGTTTATGCACATGAAAGTGTTCACTCTTCAGAGTAAACAGTCTGTCTGAGACTGACGGTGGCATATGACTGCTAAACACGAAAATAATGTGTTTTTCAAGAGCCCCATTGTCATACATCTCCTGCCAAACGTCATTAAATGGTGGCAAGAGAACGAATGCATGACTCTCATCAAAACATGGAAGTTCTCCAGTGAAATGTGACTGAGAGGAAACACTCCAGCCTGACCTGGCTGCTGTGAGAGCCAGAACCTTCGTCAGAGCAGAGGCAGAGTTTGGGGAAACAATAGTCAACTTTCTGTGCTGTTTTTTATCTTCAAACAGTATTCTTTGCAAGATCTCCCACGCCAGTATGAAATAAGACACACATGGAGTCTCTTTTAGAAATGGAAATGACTTAATGTTGTAGCACACTGTTTCAGGAATTACAATCTTTGCCGTGGCATGAACTGGGTAACATGACGCAATATGGTCTCCAACTCTCAGATTATTGACATTTTTCCCAACAGCTGTGACAATGCCACTGAAATCTAGAGCCAGAAGTTTGTGATTCAGTGATGTATGCTTGTTCCAGTACATTGTCTTGCCAAAGATCAGTTGAGAAGTGGTCACAGGGAAGTAATCTGATGAATGCAGGCAAACACTGATTAGCTTAATTTCCACTGTCTTCTCTTGGAGAGCTTTTCCATTAGTGTCACAGTGGGTGGCAGACAAATGGGCTATACTGTATGGATCAGTACTTTGTAGAACAAAGTCTCTTGGATTCATTGACTGTGTTTCACCATTAAACAAAGCTTTATCTGTCAATGTGGTCCGTGCCATTTTTGTTACTGCTGCCTGCCCTTTACTGATCCAAACCTCTTGGTGTTTGCAGGTGTTTATTACCTGAGCAAGTGTTTGCAAGTTTTCACTGGTCACAGAAGCAAGGTCAATCAGCTGAAAAGAAAGATCTGCCATCTCTGCTGCACAAGCCCTTATCATACCAGACAGTGCAAAACCAGGGCCGACATGGTCCACAGTCATTTCTGATGATCTGTAAGTAATGACATGGATTGAGCAGGAGCGTTTGCTCTCTTTCACAGCCAGAACAATCTGGCGAAAAATCTCACAGCAAGTCACCAAGCAGTGCAGCATCTTTTCAGATGAAAGATGAGTGAGGTTATCAGCACCCCAAAGGAAGAGGACATTTTCCACATCCACTCTGCTGGTGAGACACTGGAGCACTAAATTTCGAACTTGGTATGCCTTCAAGTGCTTTTTGCTCTCCACAGTGATTGATTCTGGGTGCAAATATGGCCTGAGTCCTTTAGCAATACAGAGGTTATCTTCAAAAACAATTGCTCTTATTTTGCCATTTTGCAATTCTTCTTCAACAGTAACTGCTTCATTTTGGAAGAACAATGACTGGGAAACATTTGAGGTGCATCCCAACAATGAAATCCTGACACCCTTAAGTTCCACCAATACGTTGCCCTCTCTTGTGGAAAAGCAACCACACACATCAGTAAAGTCAGGAGTCTCCTGAGTTGCTCGCAAGTACATAACCATTTCTTCCTGCAGTGGTCCTGATATGGCTATATCTGTAATACCTGAAGGGAATCCCTGCTTGACTGTTAGCTGTCCTATTGCTACCATCGCAGTCATTTGCAGAAAACAGTCAAGTAGCACAGGATGAATAAAATAATCATGAAGATGTTTCAGAAGATCACCAGGGACTTGAATTTCCATCACAGCTTCCTTGAATTCATCCCCAAAATGCACATTATCAAGCTGTTTGAAAACAGGGCCATACTCAAATCCTGCTTGAGAAAGAATTGAATAGATCTCATTTCTCGTCCAAACCAACTTGCACCGTTGGAAGATCATTCGAGGACAAATGTGTGATTCCTCTAACAACGGCTTGATATCTGTACATCTATATCTCCCAGAGGCATGCGTTGCAGCAGAGGACTGTATTGCAAATGAGCCCTCCTTCTCTCCATGTTCTACTATCACTTTCAGTTGTTGAGAGTGTGAGTTGAGTGTTAACACACTTTCAAATCTAACACTGAGATGGAGCTGGGTAATAGTTTTTCTTGGCTTAAAACTTGCCATCACAGAGGCAAAAGCTAGTTCGACGTAAAATGCACCCGCCACAATGGAAATGCTGTTGTTTTTATGCTCCCAAAGATATGGCACAGTCTCTGAAGAGAGTTTGCTCATGAACTCTTTGTTATCCCTCTTTATCTGGGATATGAGTATATGGGGAGTAAAGGAAGATGGCTTGTCACCTTTCCGCAATGATTCAAAATTCAGGTCTTTCTTTGTGTTGTCAAACTGGTAGACTGGAAGAGCTGTGGGCAATGTCTCAGAACCCCTGTAGAGCTGATGCCAGTCAACGTTCATGCCAAGTTCAAATAGCGTTGCTACTGTCGAGAGGATTGTATCATAATCCTTATCAGGGTTTGCAGTGGAAAGAACTACGGTATCATTGCCCAGGGTCTCACATATGTTCCTGTGGAGAGCCCTACGAGGTCCAATCTCCACAAAGACCACACTTCCCCTCGTCGACTTGTCTTTGATGGCAGCACGGAGCGTTTGTTCAAATAAAACAGGCTCTCGGATGTTCTTGGCCCAGTATGTGCCAGAGCTGAAATCACCATCTGAACACTTGTCTCCAGTCACTGTTGAAAACAGTTTGCACTCCATGTTGTTGGTATCTAAAACATCTATTCTTCTCTTAATGTCCTCTAATACTGGATCCATCATATAGCTATGGTAGGCTGCTGGAACATCTAAGACATGAAGGAAGAGAGTTTCATCTTTAAAGATGCTCTTCAGCCTCTCATGGAGGATGTCTATGACATCAGCATCTCCTGACAGCGTGCAGGACTGAGGGCTGTTAAAAGCAGCTACACTAATTTTCCCAGTAAAGTTCGGAAGAATTTTTAATACCTTATCTACAGCCACATTGCCAACCACAAGCATTTTCCCTCCTTTGACTTTGGCCTGGAGAGTACTACGGTGGTACAACACTTTGACAGCATTGTCCAAGGACAAGAGACCAGAGCAGTGAGCGGCAGCAACCTCTCCAACCGAGTGGCCAAGCACGGCATCAGGTTTAATACCCCAATGCTTCAGAAGAGTAGCAATGCTAACCTGAATCGCAAATAGAAGAGTTTGCACAACATTTGACTCATTGAAATCATTGTTATCATGCTCACCAGCAAGCCATCTACTCATGCTGAAAGATCCATAACTCTGGAAGAGAGTCTCAATTTCTCTCACCTTATCACTGAAAACAGGAACCTTACTCATTAGCTGCCTGCACATCCCCTTGTAGGCCACCCCATTTCCACAGAACACAAAGATCACCTGGTTGTTAGACCTCACTGCCTGAACCTTTGCCTTCACTGCAGAGATTAACTGGTGTTCTAAATCTGAGAGAGAGGATATTAGGAAGGCCTTCCTATATTTGTGTTTGTAATGACTTCTTCTGCATGCTGAGGTGTATGAGAGTGCCTGCAAGTCAACTGACTGGCTCCTGGAAAGTCTTTCATGGGTGTCAATGATGGACAGGATTAATGATTTCTCAGATGCTGCGGATATGGCAAAGACTTTTGGACAGTCTTTCGGTGTTGGAGTGGGAACTGTAGCATTTGTATACTGCCTTACAATTACATGTGCATTTGTGCCTCCAAACCCAAAGCTGTTGATCCCAGCCACCCTTCCCATTGGCCCATTTGTCTCCCACCTTATAGATTTAGTTGGAATACTCAGATTCAGGGCTTTTACATCTACACTTGCATTATCTTCAGAGTAGAAAACTGAGGGAACAATAATGCCGTGCTTCATCATTAGCAGTACCTTAATGAGTCCAGCCACTCCAGCTGCAGATTCTGTGTGTCCAACGTTGCCCTTCAGAGACCCAATCAGCAGTTTCTCAGAACGAGTGGGTCTAGCAATGACATTCGAGATGCTTCCCGCCTCTATTGGGTCTCCAACAAGGGTTCCTGTCCCATGTGCCTCTATATATTGAACGTTCATGATGTCTGAGTGAGAGTAGATTCTTCTCAGCAGCTCCTCTTGTTGAACCATGGAGGGTTTGGTGATTGGAGTGATGGAGTGCCCATCTTGATTGACTGCTGTCTTGCTGATAAGACCCCATATTTTGTTGGAGTCTCTCAAAGCCTTTACACAGAAAGTCACATCATTAGAAGACTGGATAGTATCTCAATTATATAAAACTTTTAGACACGAATGATCAAATCATCAACCTACACGTTTCAAAGGCTTGAGAAGTACTACACCACAGCCCTCTCCCCTGCCATAGCCATCTGCATGGGTGGAAAAAGGTTTGCTCGTTCCTTCAGGTGAGATCATGTTTGCCTTGCTGAGGGCAACAAATACCCTTGGCTCAATTATACAGCTAACTCCTCCACATAGCGCCATTTCACAGTCTCCTGGTTGAAAGAAAGGTAATTAAATAATTCATTTCTATATATCATCCAATAGTTGTTATTTTTTGCAGGCAAGCACAACTATATTACCATGCTTTATAGCCTGGCTGGCTACATGAAGAGCCACCAAAGATGATGAGCAGGCGCTGTCGATGGCAAAAGAGGGGCCAGTCAGATTGAAGGTGAAGGAAATCCTGTTGGCTGCAAGACTCATGGCCGTCCCAGTGCCATTGTAGTGGGTTATTGTGCCAGCGCTATTATTTCTGAGCATCTCATAATCCCTGTTCATAAGACCTGCAGCAGCACAGTCACAATCAAAACAGTCTTACAATTGCTGGATTTTAAAAATTGCTTAGGATTTTAAATGTATCATAGATGGTAGCAAGAGTACCTATGTAGACACCAGTTCTGGTTCCACTGATGCTTTCCATAGCTATTCCTGCATCCTCTAATGCCCTGTAGGTACACTGCAGCAGAAGTTTCTGCTGAGGGTCCATGAAGTCAGCCTCCGATTCAGTAATACCAAAAAACTTGTAATCAAACTCATTAAACCTGGAATATAAAAGAGAAAGTAGATCCATCATAATTCAAAATCTTAAAGAAAAAAAAACGTAATTAAACTTTTATATATTTTAGGTAACAAATAATACAGTTTACTAATCACTGGTCATTTGTAATTTATGTCACTTTGTCAGTAGTTTGTGTTATACATAATACTTTACAAATCCTGTATTGTGTCATAGCTTACAACAGACACATCTATTTACGTTCTGATGCAAAGCTGTTGTTGCATACAAATTTTATTAAGGTTACTATATTGTGTTTTTGTTGAACTTTACCAAACATTTTTGTCATTTTGTTAAAACAAAACAAATCAAAAAAACATGCTATTACTAACTTCAACTGTGAACTTGATTTTAAAAATTAACTTCAATTGTATCCACTTTTTTTGTCCTGAAAGGCTTAGATTAAGGCTATTTCTGTGTTCTTTACCCTGATGGCTGAGCACCACGAAGCAGCTTTTAAGTATATGTTAATTGTTAACTAACAGGCCATACAAACTCAATGGACAATCATGAGTTGTTTCCCCTCCAGAAAATACAAAGTTTTACACCCATCAGGTTAAACTTTATAATTGTCCTTTAAGGTTTACAAATTTATAAACAATTTAACGATGTATCATAACCATAAGCTGTGGCTTTATAATCTCATCTAAACATAATATAATAATATAATATAAAATAAAAAACAATAAAAAATATATAAAATATATGAATAAAATAATATAATCTGTATAATGCTTGTTATGAATTATTATATTATGAACATTGTAAAGATGAATATAAACATAACACATAACAACATTTTAAATTACAAACCAACTATTTAACGCTAGTTTACAACGTATTACTCATAAATGTTACATATGTGATTCAGTATTTATACACAACTTCATCAAAGCTTACAAATGATTAGTAACTAACTAAAAAAAACAATAATTTGTGGAACAATTTATTGTGAATAAATAGTCTAATAATTTTATTACAATGTAATTACTGGCTACCGACATACTAAAAGCAACAACATCAATAAGAATACTAATAATTAGTAAAAATTTCATTTTCAATTGTTAGTTTTGTTAACAAATTAACAAATTAACTACTGGCAGTTTGGGATTTATTAAGAGTGGTTAAAACATTATTAAACTCACCCTTCTATTAGAGCTGCTTTGGTTGTCTGCATCTTCCCAGGTTTGTTACCTTCTCCATCATACCAAAGAGTGGTGTCAAACCTCTCAGCTGGAATATCCACCACACAGTTCTTTGCCTCCAACAGAACTCTCCAGAAACTGTCCACCCCCTCACCTAAAATATAAAGTAACACAACAACCTGAGTATAAATTATCTTGAAAATTTCAACATTTGGAGAGAAAAAAAATGCAGAGATTCAGTATTGTTTTAAATGGTGTCAAAGTGAAGTCGTACCTCCAGGAAAATTGCATCCAATCCCAATAACAGCTATGTCATCATCAGTGTCCTCCATTGTTCCTTTGGGGCAATCACAAGATTGCTCTGAGAGCTTTTTTGAAAACACAAAATGAAATTTCAAGCTTCTTCATAGTAAATGTTCAGCACCGGCTGCTGTCTTTGGTCAGCACTAGTAGTGTTGTACCAGCCTTTTCAAATAAATGAGACAATAGGACAGTGTCTTGGTCTCTTAGCCTCTCCCCCAGAGTCACCTGGAACTTAAGACTCTAATGGTAGGTTAAGATAATTTAACCGCAGCCATAATTAAGCCTTTGCTCCTGCTAACTGGCCAACAGAAGATGCAATGTTAGAAATGTGCCACTCAGTAGATTTAAAAAATCTGATGTCATTTTGTCTGCATTTTCAAAAGCATGAAGTTCTTTGACACTGCGTAACATTAGAAAATACACTTATCAGCCACTTTAGTCTAGATTCAACAAGGTGCTGTAAACATCTGTCAGAGATTTCACTGTGATTTCACACATACTTAATGGTTTAAAGCACTATTTAAAATCTATAAACCATCACTAATATTGAGCTGAAGTTCCCATCAGTTCTTTGGAGTACTTTACAGTCTTTCAGCTGATTGCTTTAGTATTCTAGCTCTTATATTTTGATTGAGGTTAATTTCCTCTCCTGTTTTCAGCTATGACAGATAACAGTGGAAAAAGCTTCAATAAACTCTGCTACCTGAATTATATTAAATTCTAAGGAAAGCAGATACATATATTAGATATTATTTGTTGTATATTTAATAATTAACTAAGGCCTTTTTATCAGTTTTATAAGGTGATGATGTGTTAATGCTACAACTTGTTTTAAGAACCACATGATAAAAAACAAACTAAAAAACAAACAAACCCAAAAGAAGAATCAGGGCTGATTTGTAAGAGCAATCTTTATTTGAAGGCTTTAACCTAAAGACACAAACAGAAGCACCAATGCATGTCTTTTACAAGCTTACAGTATATACACAACTTCTCATTTATCAGCTACAGCTGGTCTTACCTTTGGGCACTTTAATAAATAAGAACAAAGGAAAATAGATATGCATATGGTAAATGCAAGCATATAAAGAAAAAAACTCTAATCTGAAGAGTTCAGCAATGAACAGCAGTATCACCTGTGCCTGGTCATAGCCAAATGGTACTTTCCAGCTTAAGGTACTTTAAGGTCCCGTGGTGTTCACTGGTCAGTACAAATATGTGAGAAAAGTCAGACGCCAAACAAATTCATATGATACGAAAAATGACCTTGGTGCATAAAACCGCTGCTGAGGTTTTGTTTTTCTCTCCCTGTGAGAGCTGAGAACAAAAAAAAAAAAAGCCCTGAATGAAACCATCTTTGTGACTTTTTGGGGAGAACAAATAGTTATTTTCACACAGTTAAACTGAGATGATTTAAAAATCACTGAAGGAAAGTAAATGATGAGACGTTCCAAGGGTTGATGATTGTTTCAGTGTCATCTTCACATTGACAATAAAAGGGATACAAACAAAACAAGGCCTCCCAAAGGCCTGTGCTCAATTGCACAGTTGTGCATATATATATGTATATATAAAAACTAGAGTCTACAACGCCTGCTGCTGCTGCTGAGGTCTATAGTGGTCCAGTGATTTGCCCTCCAGCACCATCTGGATCTCTTTGGCGTCCAGAGTTTCATATGTTAGGAGGGCATCAGCCAGCTTCTTGTGCTCCTTACTGTAAGTCTTGAGGATATTCTTAGCACGTTCATATGAGTCCTACATAAAATAGAGAAAAGAAATATTTACAGAAAGAGGAATTTTTTTTTGAGAATTAGAATAGAAAAATTTATAATTATTATTTTTAAATGACACATAATTTGCTCACCTTGAGTAAAGCTCTGACTTCCTGTTCAATGGCTGCTTGTGTTTCGGGGCTTTGCTTTGAAATGTCTCCATAGGTCATGACACCGAGCTGTAACAAACGCATAACCAAGATGAATGAACAATGGGTCTTCTCATGCATTGACCACTTGTAGCTAGTAATACTGTAAAGCGAGTAACAAAGCGCTTTTCACTCTGCTGTATGTAATTACACCGAATAACACAGTAACGTTAGAGGACTGCAGTTTTTAGGTCCACTCCACTTTTTTTCTTCTTTTATTACAGATTTGTATTAACTTCAAGATTAATTAATTTATTCAATACATTAGCTGTAGATGTGCTACTGTGTTTGCTTTTAATTTAACAAAGTTTGGCTGACATAAACTGACTGAGGACAAATATTGTGTTTGGCTTCATAACTTGTATCTTACTGTAAATAAAGATGTACACCTGCAGCAGTTAAAGCCTAGAACAGCACTGCTAAGTCCTTAAATGCTGGTTGGAACAAACAACAAACAAAAAAACAAACAAAAAAACCCCCCAAAAACCTACAGACATCATCTGCCACACAAGTCTAAATTCTCACCTTGTCACTCATGCCGAATCTGGTCACCATCAATTTTGCGATTTTGGTTGCACCATCAAAGTCGCTGGAGGCACCTGAAATGGTTAACAATGTTTTTTTGTCATCTTCCAAACAATCAGAGCGTAAGACTAGAGACTAGTAATTTATAAAAACTTCTTCAAACCACACAAATTTATTTTCTTATGTTGATAAAAGCACACAAATACGTGTATTTATACTTGGAAAAAGAAAATCCCTGGGTGTTAATCTGATAAACCTTTAAATGTTATCATCATGAAATACTATTCATAGCTCAAGCATTTTATATTTATGAATCCTGTCCTACCAATCAGTCCCTCTGTGTATCGTACCTGTGGTGATGTAATCATTCCCAAAGATGAGCTCCTCTGCTACTCGGCCGCCCATGCTGACGTCCATCTGAGCCAGCAGCTGGGCTCGTGTCTCGCTCCAGCGGTCATTCTCTGGAAGCATCGACACCTAAAAACACGGCACGTTTTATTAAAAAAAAAAAAAAAAAACCCAGCAGAAATACATACGATACTGAGAAACTGTAACAAAAGCTCACATGGCCCAGAGTTGGTCCTCGAGGCATGATAGTAGCCTTATTGATGGGCATTGCATCTTTGGTGTAATAGGCAACAATGGCATGGCCGGACTCGTGGTATGCAGTAATGGTCTTATTCTTCTTGTCAATTTCAACACTCCGCCTCTCAGGGCCTGAAATACGAAATGGAAACATAAAGAAATAATCATGATGGTGTTCCTGTCTCCTCATTTAATAATGTACAGGTGATCAGTGTAATCTGAAATGTAGTGCTGTGTGCTGCACCGTGATCACTCATTTACCCATGAGGATCTTGTCCTTAGCGAACTCCAGGTCCTTCATTGTGACCATCTCTTTCCCGTCCACAGCTGCCTTCAGGGCTGCCTGGTTGACCAGGTTCTCGAGCTCTGCCCCCGAGAAGCCCACTGTGCCTCGGGCAATAATCTCTGCATCAATGGCTGGGAAAGAACAAACAGTGTTTGTAAAGGTGATCAAAAACAATGGAGTCATTTAGAGAAATGGCAAACACAGGTTTCCTCTCAGGCTTAGCTCCAGCAGAGAAGGATAACAGGAGAAAAAAAGGATGAGATATCCTTAATATTGTTAAATACTTTACACCAAGACCTACCTGGGTCTACTTTGATCTTGGAGAGGTACCAGTTGAGAATCTCTGTGCGGCCTTTCACATCAGGGCGAGGGACCGTCACCTGCATGTCAAACCTCCCTGGTCGAACCAGAGCGCTAAAGAGTGATGCAAAGCAGCAATAATTAGGACATAGAAGTTTATTCTGTTGAATTCTTATTTAGGAGAACAAATACTACTTAAAACTATCGCAAAACGATACTCGAAATGTCTTAATAATACCTGTAAAACGAATGTGTTTCCTCAGAAGCTGCATAACTGCACAATAACTACCTCTGATAGTAAATGCTTAAAAAATGCTTTAATTTTACTGTCACTTTACAAAAAAATTAACATGTTTATGGCATACATAAAAAGCAGTTCATCCTAAATGTTTACATACTTATCCAAAGCTTCAGCAAAGTTTGTAGCACCAATAACAATGACTCCTTCATTTGGTTTAAATCTGTAAAAGAGCAAAACAAAACACAGGCAACTGTAAATTTAAGGTATCTACACCACCAATCACACTATTCAGTTTAACTAACACTGACCCATCCATTTCAGCCAGCAGCTGGTTGATGGTTTGTCTGGAGTAAGGATGCATAGGGGACTCTATTCTCTTTCCACCCACGCTGTCCAGCTCATCAATGAAGATGACACAGGGAGCATTGGCTTTTGCCTCTTCTGCAAAACACAAAAATAGAGGTTATATTTTTTTAAAATACAATTTTAAGTGTAACTAAAATTTCTCACATCCAGTAAACTTACTGAAAAGGTTCCTGATTCGGCTCGCACCAACGCCCACGAACATCTCATCGAACTCTGATCCGGAGGCATAGTAAAAAGGAACATCGGCCTCTCCGGCCACGGCTCGTGCTAACAGAGTCTTTCCTGTGCCTGGGGGACCAACAAGCAGGATCCCTGAGGAGACCCAAACGGAAACACATAAGAAAACCCCCCCCAAAAAAACACTCTATTCAATATACTGAATTTTCTTAATGATCAGTAAAAAGTGATGAAAAGAATTAGCAGCATCGATACCTTTTGGCAGCTTTCCACCCAAAACGGTAAATTTCTGTGGGTTTTTCAGAAACTCAACAACATCTTGCAGTTCGCTCTTTGCCTCCTCCACCCCTTTGACATGCTCAAATGTCACATTCTTCATCTGGATGGGGTCGACTGCAGAGTCAAGACCGGATGTGGTGCGGAACCTCACTACGAGATCCCCAAAATAATCAGTTCAATAAATACATATTTTCAATGTCTCACAGTAACAGCTGCTTCCTGCAGCACACATTTATTTTCTACCAGTTATTCATAAAGCACGAACAGTCATGAAATAAAAAATAGTTTTTATAGATATTTATATGTTAAAGCACAGTATCATGCACCAAAATAATCTGTCAAACCCTACATGCACGCTAGTACATCATGGTAATAAATACAGAAATATATATAAATATTTAAGCTGAAAATTTGGTGAAAATTAAGTGAAACACTCCTTTTCTAATGCTTTTGCACCCTTGGAGGGTGTAAATCAGCAGGCAGTGTGCATGTAGGATTAGGATTTAATTTGAAGTCTTAAGAAAGAATGAAGACTGAAACAAACCAGCATCAGAAAAGGGGCCTTTACCGGAGAGAAACGGGGTTCTTGAGAGGCCATAAATACCAATGAGGAGAAGGACCAAGAGGATCAACCTGGTTCTCCTCAGCGAGTCTGTAAAACATAACAGACCAAAAAAAAAAAAAAAAAAAAAAAAAAAAAAATCAGTCAGTCTTCGTCTTTGTATTCAGCTCAGCACTGCCACCAACTGTTATAATGAAAAACAGGTAACCGTGTCTTTGTCTGGACCACATGCCTTGTGTTCTCTGAGTCAAAGCTTGAGACCTCATGAACCCCTCAGTGAAACCCGTCTTGAAAGCCTCCTGCTGGTTTTCTGGAAGGTTTTTTTGTTGTATCACTTGGTCCAAAGACTGTGCCTCGACTCCTTTTTCTTTCAAGAGCAATCCCTGGGGGGGGGGTAGACATGGTAAATCTGCTATCCCCCATTTAAAGGTGTGTTTCAAATAGCAACTCAAAATCTGCAACGAGTTTGTCAATTTGTGCAAAGAGCTAAAGATTCTAATTATGTTGCTCATTCTAACTGCATAACTAACTGTGCAGAGTCCGAGAAATAATGCTTATTCAGTAAATACTGAATTTATGTTGGATTAACCAACAGTGCAACAGATACATCAGTTGTGTGGTGGCATACCTTCATGAAGGCTGGCGTGTAGGCTTCAGATTCCACCGGACCATCATAACCAGACTCCGTCCGTCTGGTCCTTGATCGAAGAGTCTTGAAACCGCGACTTTGGACCCATACTACACAGACAGAAAACATGAAATGTGACTATATGTCAAGTATCTTTAACCTTTTCAGACATGGGGTATATAACATTTCTGGCTTCTTCAGTCTGTTAAAATGAGAGCTGTTTGTCATAGGTAAGTCTAGCTGTGCTCTAATCGCATGTAACTACATTTTGGAAAATGTAATCCTCGCCAGTGTTGTTGCAAAACAGCATAATTTTTGTGTGCTGCACGGTATTGCTGTTTATATAGGGGCCCCCATGGTGGCTGTGCTTTAGCTCAGGCCCTGCTGTGAAGACCAACTCATAACAAACAGAAACATAACAAACCTGTTTGTTGTAAAGTGAGACTGAGTGTTAAGGACAGTGAAAGCCATCCAGTGGAGCCATCGATAGCCCCCAATTTTTTTTTCTATCTTACTGCTATTGAAGGCATAAATTAAGAAAAATGGTTTTTGAGAGCTAAGCAACTTAACAAAGAGCATATACAGAACATATATATCAGACCTGTATAAATTGTAAGATTGTCTTTTGACTTTTCACTCAGGCATGAGGCCAACAAAGCTCAGGTGCCTTCAGACAAATGGAAAGGAGTGCACGCCCGAAAGGGGCTTTAATGTCACTAAGTTTGTTTAACGTCAGCTTCTTACCAGGCAAAAACTGTAGCTCTGAGCAAGCTTGTCTTAGTGGGCTGTGGTATTGTCTGTGGAATAATGGTGAGCCGAAAAGCCCCAAATTCCTGTGTGAGAACCCTGTGAGACAAATCGTACAAAAAGAGAAAAAAATCTCAAGGTCTGTTTCACATTAAAACATCTAGATAAATAAATAAAGCTCGACTGAGCTGCTCACCGTGCTTGTTGTGAAAGAAGCTGTCTGCAGAAACATGGCTCGTTCTCCATATCGAAGGAACAGCGGGAGGCTCTTCTGGTCCCGGTGTAGGCAGTAACCTGCTGACGAGCTCGTCCAGCTGACTCGCCCTGAGCTCGGACAGGCCCAGATCCTTCAGACTCACGCTGGGCTATAAGGAAAGGATAGCAAAGGTAGGTCATCTATAACTCTATGGAACAAGTGATCACCCAAATGTAAGTAACTATGTAAGTAAAGATGACACAGCAAAATAAATAAAAATGAGAAATAATCATAATAAAAATGCAATAACCTTGGTGCCACAGAACAAAAGACTCTGTCCCCTCCAGTCTTCAATCTCATCTGAGGTACAACCAATAAATTCTGAGCCTAGGATCTCAGTATGTGAGCAGCAGTGTGTTTAAGAAGAAGTTCAGATAAATAAGCATGGCCATTTAGTGCTCTTTATTCTAAGATAAACTGGGAACAAATGTAAGGAGTATAAAACAGGAGTAAACACGAGGAATAGCTTGCTTACTGGAATATATTAGAAGTTAGGCTGCAGCATTTTGTATCAGTTAGAGTCATGACATTTTCTCAAGTTCATCTGAGAAAACTATACCTCGCAATTTAGAAATATTCCTTAAATGAAAAAAACAAAACAAAACAAAACAAAACAGGTACGCCAGAGTAGATGTTGCATGTGAGTCAAAGCCCAGAGAGGAATCAAATATAACACCAAGATTATGAAGACTGGACTTAGCAGATAAGCAACACAATGAACTATAATCATAGCCTCTGTGTTTTTGTAATACAAAACAAAGTAATTACTGGATATCCAGTAACTTATCCGGATAAACATTCAGCTAGGTTGAACAATCTATCCAGCTGGTAAGGCTTGAAATTCAGCTGTATATGCATTTTACTGGCATAAAAATTCAGAAAAAATTCAGAAAAAAAGAAATCTAATAATGCCAGCTAAAGGAAGAATGTAGAAAGAAAAGCAATAATGGACCCAGGATTGAGCCTTGCAGCTCACAGGTTAGAGAAGCAGTGTTAAAGGATTACATATTCAACCTAACAGAGAAAGCCCTGTCAGATAAATATGAGGAAAACCTGTTTAATGCAGAGCCAGAGAAGAGTCCCAAACAGGTAAAATCTCTAACGAGGATGATGAGGGTTTTCTTTTTCCCATTTTGGTAACCAAGTCATTTAGTGTTATTGTCTTCATAGAAACAGGGAGACTTTTCATGGAAAGTCCACTGCCCTTTTCAAACATCGATTGACAACCAGACTACTTTGTCTCTTTATCAGAGCATGCTGATGTAGAGGATCATTCTTATTATGATTCATGAAATTAGTGAAATAAGAAGATCTAGCCTCTTTCACTTCCTCATTAGATGAGTGGAGAAATCCTTTAAAATTTTCTCTATGGACACTCAGACCCGTGGTCTTTCATAGTCGCTCATTGCAAATTAAGCGATGACCTGTTTTCTGAGGACCAACCTGATCCATAAGGACAAGGCAATGATTGTTAAAACAGTGAACAAAGACATATATATTCTTTACTTAGACACATTACTATGGTACAGTATAATATAGTGTGCGGCCATTAAAAGTAGTGAAGATATAATAAAGTTTACTCATAAACATACTTCATAAAGTTGCCATCAACAGATCTGTGGTTTACCTTAGATAGTCCACTGTAACAAAACATGTACTATGTCACCTTCAGCTACTATCGTCAGGAGATGGATCTCACCTCTCTCAGAAATGCACTGTGCTCTGGATTGAAGTCTTTGTGAAGAGCCTGGATTGAAGCTGTGGCTGAATTCTTCAGAGAGTGGAGGGCATTGGTGAGCTGGCTGAGAGGCACTATCATCTGGAAGACACGAGAACAGCAGTAGCTTAAAGCACTCTCATAGCACCTCACATTTTCTACATGTACATTTAACGTTTCCCATTCTACTTGTTTTTTGGTTTTAAATGAGACTTCCAGGCGGAGACAGCGAGGTCAGGGCTGTTATGTCAGTGTTATTCTGCACACAGAGCGGTTTTGCGCACATACGGCAGACGTATGGGAGTTACGTAACCTCTACTCTTTGAAGGATTTTTTCAAATACTTTATTTAAATTTAACCTAGATTTTCTTTCACGTATCTCAGGGTAAAGTCACGACCGAAACCTCACGTATCACGCTCGTCTCGGCACCGACACAGGGTGACAGCGTGACGTAAGCATGGGCTTATTCTGGAGTAATCGTTATGTTCTTGCTAACACCATTCGAGCTAAAGGGGAAAAAAGGGGTGAAAAAAGCAACAGGCAGCAGAGCTTCATGTCGATATAACTCCCATAACAGTCCTAAAATAAACACTAACTTACAACTAAAGACTAAATTCACTGCGAGAAGAACACACATGAGCTAGCCAAGTCAATAAGCCGCTATCTAGTCGGCTTACCTGCTGTGGCTGAAATGACGAAGACAGCGAAAACATTTTTGCCGATGGATGCTACAAAAACGGACTTTGGAGGGCTGGTTTGTAAGGACAGACCCTCTTTATAACCCAAATGAATGCGTCCTCCCGAAAGGGGCGTCCTTTTGGTTTTCCTTGTTACACAACTTTCAACAGTTACACAACTTTTTTTTCAGCTAATAACGCCAAATGGATCCCCCGGCATCTGAGGTCAAACGGACTACAAAATGACGTCAAGAAGAACTACTACCGGGTTATGCTTGCATCATTGCGACTATTTCCTTGAACTTATTAAAATTAATTTATAATGCATAGAAATGACAAAAGAAATCTTCACTTGCATCAGGTGCCTTACAGTAAAAAAAAGCGTAGCAGTTATTATTCATTTTCCTATTTAATTTTCACGTTCTTCTCATTTTGGTCTGTTCGTGAGTGCCTGATCAAAATTTAAAAATAGTTTCCAAAAAAATGGATTTCGGATAAATAGTTGTTTTAATGGTAATTAGACGGCCAAAGTTAACTAGCGTCTAGTTACACTACGCAGGTTGTTCAAGTACAGGCTGTTCTTTTTCACGCAGGCGCTTTCTTGGACAACTGAGTGGGGTCCCCGTGAAAGATCTGCGGAATTCAAAATTTCAAAACAAACCAGAGGTCCGTTCTTTTGCAAGTGAGTGTTGTTTACTTTGAGCTGGCTGGCTATCACAGACGTAACCCTCATTTTAAAGCAGTTAAATAATGGACGCAGAGGGAGAGCACCGCTCGTGTGCCGACGTGAAATCTGTGGATCATCACCCTAAACCGCCGTCTATCAACGATTTCGTCGTGCTGAAGCCCATCAGCCGCGGGGCTTTTGGCAAGGTCTACCTTGCACGGAAGAAGTGCAACGCACGCTTATATGCCATTAAGGTTAGTGGGTTTTTAACCTGTGCTTATTCTAAATCATTAAAGGGAGAGCTAGCTTACTTAAATGCACTTTTCTTCTGCCTCATAGGTGATGAAGAAAGCCGACATGGTGGATAAAAACATGACAAACCAGCTGAAGGCAGAGCGAGATGCCCTCGCTTTGAGCAAAAGTCCCTTCGTGGTTCACCTGTTTTACTCCCTTCAGACAGCCACCAAGATCTATCTGGTAACGCCCAGAGATGAAAAAATAGACTCGCGTTAAACATGTTAATGACCCCGTTTATTAAGTAATTGTTTATGCTTACAGGTAATGGAATACCTCATTGGTGGAGATGTCAAATCTCTCCTTCATATCTATGGCTATTTTGACCAGGACATGGCTGTAAAATACATCTCAGAGGTCGCACTGGCTTTGGACTATCTCCATCGTCATGGTATAATTCACAGGTACTTTTACAGTGTATGCAAATCTTGCACTTTTATTAAATTTGATTGAGGTTTATATGCATTTTTGAACTGTAACTTTATTTTTTTCCAGAGATCTGAAGCCAGACAACATGCTCATATCCAACGAAGGCCACATCAAATTAACAGATTTTGGCCTTTCTAAAGTCAAGCTGGACAGAGGTTTGACTTCCCAGCAGCTTTTACACATTATAACCATCGCCTTTAGAAATATTATTAATAGTTACTTTACCTCTGTGCTTTCTATATTAGAGCTGAATCTTATGGATATCCTCACTACCCCATCTTTGGCTAAACCCAAGAAGGATTATTCCCGCACGCCAGGGCAAATCCTCTCTTTAATCAGCTCCCTTGGATTTGTAAGTGAATTCAAATCACTTCACATGCAGGAAAACAATCAGATGTGTTGTTTCATGTGTGTGTGTCTGTGTGTGTTACATAATTCCTCTTTTTCTGTTATTCTGTTAAACACAGAATACACCAGCAGCAGAAGGCAAGCGTCACTGCAGCGCTACTGTGGTGTTCAGTCCCATGTCGTGCGGCAAAATAAAACCAAGGAATAAATCTCTCGATTCTCCTGTAATGAAGAAAATAGAACACCTGTCTTCACCTGCTCGCTACCCTTGGAAACTGGGTATGTCATCAAGGACATTTTATTTTTTGGGGTTGATTTATTTACTTTTTATTTTTGCCTACATTATGTTAGAAATTTTACTAAAAAGGAGAAATTATGGGGTTGCTGTTAAATACATGCTTTAAAGTTGGTAACAAAAGGGTTATCAATATATCATGAAGTTACCATATGAAAGCATATGATACAGATTTTTAAGTGATAGGTCATTATTAGCTGATTCTATCAGGCTGTAGTAGACAGCCAAGAGGTATCCTCTTGGCATTTTGTCATTCTTTATTCATGTGGAAAGACGAGTTATGCTGACAATGAAAATGTATGCTAATTTCGCCTTTTGCTTTGTTTTTTTCTTCTAAATTTTATCTGCCATCCTTATAGGACCAAAGAGCAACGTGTTTAGTCCTCATAATTTGACAAAAAATCTGACTCCCACGTTGATGAAGACCAGGAGCAGGTTTCAGACGATGAGTGCAGGCAGCACTACTGACACTGACGGTGGCACCAGTCCACTGTGGGAGTGTGAGGAGGTAAGTGGATTTTCTTAATTCTTATTTATATCCATGTGTAATTAAAGACCAATAAAGTGTTTTGGCTTGCAGTTTCCTGTTCATAAAGTATCTCACTCACATTTTATTGCATATTGTGACTTTTTTTTTCTTCAGAAAGAGAATGAACACATGAATGACCAGAACAGGAGAGGGCGATCTGAGTTCAAGGTCCCCAAAGAGGACAGTGCGCCCACAAAACCGGACACTTTTTGCTTTTCTGATAAGGCCTCTTGCAGTCAATCAAAAAAGTCAAATGAAGCTCGTCTTGTAGAAAATAAATCCCATACGAACAACCAGGAGGCTGTCTCCACAGCTCAGGAGAACGTTTGTCAGTTAGCAGTTCCCTCATCTGTGAAGAGAACATTTTCAGATTTACAAAGAAGTCCAGAGACGCCAGAGATCCGAGCCAAAAAGAGAAACGCAGACTACAAGAGGTTCTATGAGATTCCTGTGGAGACTGAGAGGTTTCACACTGGCTTGACTGGAACATTTTCCACCATCAAAATAGGCGACTTCATGGTCTCCACTGAGGGGATCGGGGCAGCTGAAGACCGGGTGCCGAAGCGCTCCAGTCCCGTTGCTGTAGCCAAAAGTCTGTTTTATGAACTGGAAGAGCCGGTGGAGGATGTATTTGAAGGCGGAGCCAAAGACCTGTCACACACGAGTTTCACGTCACCACTTCCTGGGACAAGAGACATTTGTAGGAACCTGAGCATGGACTCTGACGGGTCTATGCACGAAATGTCTTTCACTATAGACAGCCATCCATCCCTCCAGCCAACTGAGCCTGTCAAACACAGGAATTCATTATCACCAGAGGAGAACAAAGAAAGTAAAGACTCCTTCTATACTGCATCACTACCAAAAACTCCTGTGGCCACTGTTGAAACACCTAAACTTGGTCATTTTATGGGGAGAGATGAATCTCACTGTTCCTTTGCGAACCGACTCCCTGAGCTTGCTTGCAGTGATGTGGAGTCCCCTTTATTCCTCAAGCCGCGAAATGTCGTGGCCTTCCGTAGTTATTGTAGCTCCATTAATCGTTCCAACGTGTCCGGGGTGTCCCGATTTAGCATCGGATCTGTGGATGCTATGGACGTGTCCACAATGGCTTCTTATAACGCCGCACCTGGAGCTGCAACACCAGTACAGAAGAGACCCAGCTCCAGTGGTTCCCTCTATCAGGTAGGCATGGAAGGACGAGGAATACAGCAGTCTGCATAGCCCCAGAAACGCAACCTGACGCTCTCATTGTTAAGTCAGTATTTTTATTTTTGTACTCTACTAGAGTAATTTTGCTTGTCTCACAATTTAAAGCAATTGCTTTTTTATCTTATCAACTTCCTGTCCTCTGACTTTAAGTTGCCCCTGTTCAACTGAAGTTCAAAGATCTTCAGCATAACTGACAATGACAACCGCTTTAATAAAGTTTGGCAGTCACAGATTTCATTTATGATTCAGTGAAAGGCAGTTCTATAGGATTATGTACATATTAATGAAATTAATGCATTTGTCTTTCTTCACCTTTCCCTTTCATTTCCTCAGACTCCTCAGCCCATGTCGACCTCTCATACCCCTTACAGGACTCCAAAGAGTGTCCGAAGGGGAGCACTGCCTGTTGAGGGAGCACCGATTTTAGGAACCCCTGACTATTTGGCTCCAGAGCTTCTTCTGGGAAAACCACATGGTAAGAGAGAGAAATCTTCAAAAGTTCTGTAACGATAACAAAGCCAAAGTCAGTCAGTCTCAGTCTTGTTTTAACTGAATAGTTTGCTTGACATTGTAGCTCTTGTGACAGGCACTCTCTTTTAGTTTCAGGAAGTGGTCAGTGTGGTAAGTTTTTAACGTTAATGTTTCTTTGCAAGCAAGCTTGCATGTTCCCCGGCCTGCTAATACGCTGTAGGAAATGAGCGGATTCCTGCCCCGTTTCCCTTTCCCCGCTGTTTCTGCCCTTTGGATCGGTGAACAAACTGTGAGCCTAATTAAAGGGGAAAGGGATGGTGGTTCAAGTGTGTGATTCTAAAGGTTAAAGCATTGGGTCTTTCAAGTCTCTTTTAACACCATTGTGCCAGCAGGGGAATCAGATTAGCTGTGGCTGATGTGCTTTTAATTGGGCAAAAAAAGATTTTCTTCTTTTTGTTCTTATAAATCTATAGAATTTGAGCAATTCTGACACACTGTCAATGCACAGTAGCACTGGCATCACACAAAATGTCATCTAATAATAACTTATTGATCTGCCATGCTGTTATTAATTCAAATGTTAACACATTGAGGGCAGTGTCTCCTGTCAGCTGCACAATGCCATTTTGTAGCTTGATCGCTGCTATTTGACTTCTGTGACATGAATTCATTCATCTATTGTCTTATTCGCTCAATAGTAGAGACCTATAACTGTAATCGTGGTTTTAAGTCTGTGCAGCTATCGAGAACTAAAAAATAAGTCTTGAGAAGCGCAACGTTTGTAGGCTTGTAAGGACAAATCTCAGGCACCCTGTTTGTTTTACCCTCAATGAACTCTGCTTGTTTGAATTGACATGAAATTTAATACAAAAGAATCCTAATGATTTGTTTTTAGGCTTTCGTATGTGAGAGTGAAAGAATGTTTTCTTCCCAGTACTCAGTATCTAACGTAGTCCCTGCTTTTGCCACTGCAGTACAGTTAGTGTGCACTCTAACAGAAATCACAGGGAAAAGTGAGGCGTTTGAGACCCATGGCTGTACAAAATGTGACTATTCCTTCTTCTTTTGTTGTTGTTGTTGTCGTTGTCGTCGTCTACCCGGGCAGACTTCATGGTGGATTGGTGGGCGCTTGGTGTGTGTCTTTTCGAGTTCCTCACAGGTGTGCCGCCATTCAATGACGAGACGCCCCAGCTGGTCTTCCAGAATATCCTGAACAGGGGTGGGTTTGCTCTTCTCTTCCAACCCTCAACCACAAAACCATCTAAAATATGTAACTCACTAAGCTTCTTCTCGATTACCAACACGCCTACGTTACTATCAACTATTGTAGATATACCCTGGCCTGAGGGGGAGGAGGAGTTATCTGTAGACTCCAGGAATGCCATTGAAATCCTGCTGACCATGGACATGACAAAGCGCGCTGGCTTAAAAGGTAGAGACCACCTTTCAAAATAAAAGACCAAAAGAGAAAGAAAAGTGAAAATTTTAACAGTATTTGTAATCCAAACAGAAATAAACACATCAGTAAAAACACAATTATATCTTTTTAAACATGAATAAATAAGGAAAAATGTAATGTAAATACAGGATTAATAAAAAGGTAATGTTATTTTATTTTTAAATGAATTCCTACATTTATGTTTATGAACGTTTGTGCATTTAATGATCTTTAATTTGATGACAGTTACATACAGAAGACAATAAGTAAGTATTAATTAATCTATTTGGCAGTTTTGGTCCTTCAAATAAATTTTATATCACACAAATCTGTCAGTAAAGCTCTATGGAGAGTATGTTTTATATGTAAACTTAAAGCACGATGTAAAATAGACTGTTATGAAAATTTATAGATGATTCAGAAGCTGTTTAAAAAAAGCTGTTCATTTTTGTTTGTTCATAAACATGGATAATTATACTTTCACCCCATTTTAGAACAGATTAACTTAACATAAAATACTTATACCGATTTTAGAAGTTGGAAGTTAATTTGAACCTATGTTCTCGAAAACAAAAGAAGAAGAAATAGGTTGTGTGTTTTGCTGTTTGTCATTTGCCTATATTTTCCATTAGAACTGAAGTGCCACCCCCTGTTTGACGGCCTGGACTGGGACAACCTGCAGAACCAGCCGATGCCTTTCATACCTCAGCCAGACGACGAAACCGACACCTCTTACTTTGACGCGAGAAACAATGCTCAGCACATTGTCGTGTCCGGCTTCAGTCTATAGAAGTTGTTCTCTTGCTCGAATGTTTGACGTGAGAGTGATTTTTAAACGCTTCAGACCATTACCTTGGATTTCTGCAAGTAAATGCGAGGTGAAGATGTGGATTAGGGTGGCTTTTCCGTTCACTGTTGTAATATTGTTTTTAAAGAAAACATTTTACATTTGTACAATCAAAAAGAGCCACGTAGCTACAAGAAATATCTTTTTAATGTTAGCACTACTGTGTTACATTACTCCACTAGCAAGGCACCTGTTTATCTGCTGCTTGATTTTGTTGTGATGAGGATGTTAAAGTTAATATGCTCCATTTTCTGCTGTACTGGTACTCACTGTCATGTTTCAGTGTTGAAGAAAAGCGTTCTAATATCTTCATAAATAATGTCTTATATATTCTATGTAAATTTAGTGTAGCGTTGTTTCAAGACTGTTACTTTATTCCAGCAGGACTGTTATTTTACATAATGTTTCTAATTTTGATTGTTGTGTCCGCTCAGTTTTCCACACTACCGGTTAATTCTTGCTACATGCACAATTTTATCTTAACTCTGAGAAAAAAAGAAAAAACAAATAAAACCTGTTTGTAACAAGATGTGTGCTTTGAGTATTTTTGCAGAATTGTATTTGGAGAAAAATCTCAACTGTACCCTTCTTAAATATATTAAATGTGAGGGGAATACCAGGAGATGAGCAGTTACACAAGGCGGGCTGGACCGGACCATAAAATGGTATAAACCCAGCAGCAGGACTAGTATCTGCTGCTTTTTGTGAGGTGGCCTGCCACCCTACTGCTCATCTACATGTAGACATCAGAGCTAAAGATCTGTCACTTGCACCCTGTTCTCTTCACAGATGAGAGCAGGGTCACACTGACCACATTTGACGGATGAGTCAGGTGAACGTTAATCATCTAACGTGACCAGTGGCTCAGTGATGGTCTGGGGAGGCCCATCCAAAGCTCCACCTGCGAGCCAGTTGTACTCTGAGTGCTCTTAGGTATTTGGGATGAAATCCTCAGACCCACAACTGCTGGTGTAGTGGGCAGAACGTGTAGGCAGTTGTTGCTGGCTATAGTAGATTTATTGTGAGGTCTCAAGTAACCACTTATTTGAAATAACATGGACAAACCTGTTTTGTCAAAACTTTATTTCAGGCTGAGATTATCACATGCAAACACCACTCTATCCACAGGCAGAGAGGGTGAGAAAGCCTTAGTACATTTCAGTAAAAAGGTAAACTATCGCATTTTCTTTCTTTAATTAAAACATAATAGCGCTGGGAAGATCAGTGCTAATGCAGATGCCATACTTTGTAAATATGGCATCATATTACACAGATGCAATTAAAATATTGCATTTTTGTTTGGACTGTACAGCTATTGTATACAATTTATATGGAGGTTGCTGCTTTGCAAACAATTCACGATTACTATCATCCCAATGAAATTCTTCACACGTTAAAAATGATACAACACAGAAAACAAAAATGCATAAACGACACAGACGGTGATAGACATTATGCGTTGGTTATCTGATATCAGATTGGAAGATTTCCGCTGATTCATGGCTCACTAAGTAGTACGATTAGTCTGAATTTGGTCCAGAAATGCAAGGGTTATGCTACAATATGAGAATGTAAGAAGTCATAATGCCTACAGTATGAAATACCTTGTAATGCTGAGGCACTTCTTCTATATAGAAACTGAAGTAAAACCAATCTGAAGTGATGTGCAGACTGATATGTAGCAAAATCGTTGATGAAAACATCCTGAACCTGGTCTGACCTACATACAAACACTCACTTCAACAGAAACTTCACTTTTACAGCTGAAAGTTCATTGCAACTGTTGCTAAAAGCAATAAATATTAACTTAGAATTAAAAAGAATCTCACATATCAGTACATTAATACATTCAATCCTCATTTCTACAGTAATTACAATATTTTACTATAGCAGCATTACCTGGGCAACTAATGAAAGTGAATTGTGGACATTTCTAGTAACATCAAATGAAACCTTATGCTGAAAACGCCCATTTTTGTGCAATAATATTTCAGTTATGGAAGTAATTGAGAAGCTACTCTAAAGCTGGACTCAGACCACTTCTTAAAGAGAATAAAAAATCCAATACAGTAGATTCATCTTGAAACGGTTGGATAATCACAGACAACAAGCCCATACGTTCATCTTCCTTTGCGATTCCACATCCACGCTGCAACGCACCTGAGAGACTGCTTCCTCTCTCTCGTTAGTTTTAGGGGCCTTCTTTATAGTGCAAGAGCTAATTACTGGGCCGTGGGTCTAAGCAGGGGAAGAGTTACAGCCATTAGCAACCCATCCATAATATTTTGGCGACTTGTTATTGTCGTGCCCACGGTGATTTAAGGTGTCACTGGGTTCAGTTGATTCGTCTTTTGGAGAAAAAAAAAAAAAAAAAAAAAAAGTGAAATTAGTTAATATCAGAAATACCTGAAATGTGTGGGACACTTTATGAAAGCAAAGACTTTTTTTAAAAACCTTCTTAAAGTCAGACAATCTTTTAAGCACTTTATAGCAAAACCACTGTAGCCAAAGAAATGGAGTGAACCTCATATGAGTCAATATGATTTTAGTAGGATTACAAAACAAACCAAAAAACTTCCACTCACTCATCTTTATTGTTAACGGCTGAGGAAAAGTCTGTTAAGTGCAGGTTGTGAATTTTCAAATAATTTTGGACTATGTGTGTTGTCCATATATTTCTTACCTTCTCCTCCTCTGCAAGTATAGGCGGATAAGCCACTGTACCACAAATGGCCATATAAGAGCAAAGGCCAAACTGGTTGGTGAAATGTCAAAAGGCCACCAGGACGGTTTCTAGGAGGACAAAAAATACACATTTCTATTCCAAATTAAACCTGTTAGCTCCTAATAATGAACATATGGTTTAAATTAATCAGCTGGAAATTCAGTAGATTGTTTTCAAAAATTAAATGAAGACTGCAACTGTTTACCTGACTCCTATTATTCACTGGGGGAGATGCATAAGTAGGAGACAGAGCCACGGATCTTGCCTGCCAAAAGAAAAAGAGTTCATAATCTGTCATTATGGATACATTTAAAAAGAAAGAACTTATATTTATTTTATTAGTGATTTATAAAGCAATTCACTTAACCTTTATGAGATTTAATTTAAGAAACTATTTTATTGAGCTAGTCTGTTTTTTATATTTGTTTGCTGTCAAAGTGATTTCCCAGCTTTTGGGATAACTGAAGTATATCTTATCTTAAATTTCTCAAGCCACATAGAAATCTATATATTACACATTTTTGATATTAGGTTTTTTTTCAGGGTTTTTTTGCATAAATTTTACTTCCTTTTTGTAAATGTTATGTAAGCGGAGCAGTTAGCGGATTCCAACAAGCTAACTTTTAAATGAATGTCCTTTGCAAACTCCTTCTAGGTAAACAGTAAGCATCAACAGAAGCTGAAGGTTCTTTGTGTCCAAGGTCTGGACCTTGGTTAAAAAAAAATAAAAATAATATGATGATGATAATAATAATATTTTATTTATTTGCTTTATACACACAGAACTCACCCTGTGCTACATCCTGAATATGATACAAACTTGTGTTTGTTTTCTTAGAGTCATCTCTTCCAGTAGCTGTTATTTCAGCTACTTTTCCACTTCATCTACAAATCTGCAACATCTCTTTCTCAGAAATTCTCCCATTTCTTGTGAGAGTTACTGGCCTTATCCACTTGTAAGTAGCCTTTAAGTCCTTATTATTCCATGTCCTTTTCCACTGGCACCAGAAGACGGTGACAGGTTAACCTGCACTTTCCTCATAATGGCAGACTTGCCATTTTTGGATAAAAAGTGTCTGTCGGGCAGTGTTAACTTTTTAATATTAGAGTAAATCAAAATATGGGAGATTATCTAAATGTGTGAGACAGGATGGAAATGAATGATATTCAGACCACCTGAAGTGGGATACCTGATCGTCCTAATGAACTCAATACAGCAAAATATGGCCTGATGCATTTCATCTACCTCACATCAATGGCGAATTACAAATGACCGATTAACTGAACATGTCTGTTTTTGGACTGTGGGAGGAAGCCAATACAAAGAGGAAACCCGCAGCGCTACACGGAGATCCTGCAAACTCCACACATAAAGGTCCCAGAACCTTATTGCTGTGACACAACAGTGCTAACCACTGCACTGCTGTTTTATGTCAACAGTCTTATTAAGACAAAGTTCTTGGTTCTTGAAACAAAGACCTGTTCTTATACGTTATTTCTATGAAAATCCACGTAGTTTAGCATAATTCACCATTACATGCATCATATTTCAATTCAGTTCTTTAAAGTGTTGCCTTTCACTTGCTTTATTTATGTCACTATGACCACCTGTGTTTCCCAACCCTGTCCTAATCTCACTGTGTATAAAGTGTAACCACTGCTGTTTGAACTGCAGCCAATTTTGGACAGGAGACTCTTGCACAATCCCAGCTTCCTGTTAAAATAAAATACACATAAAAAGAAACCTGTAGCATGATAAAAAGGCACCTACTGTTTAGAGAGGTTACTTAGTTAGCTTCAAGTTTTGTTTACCTTGACTTCTTCATTATTTCACAATAAGTTATTATCCTGTCACTAGCCAGCTGTCCAGTCCTGTAGCTGATGCTACTTTATTTAATATATCACTGAAGATAATTAAAATTGCCTGAACATTATAAAATGAATCAAATTCCATTGCCAGCTCATTTTACTCATCATAGATAGCTTAACATTGCTCTCAGCCTTGCAGTCTATAAACCACAGAAAGCCACCACGAGTAGTTTAATAGTTTGCTGTATAGTTCTAAGTTTACATATAGTGTAATTATGACAGGAAATTTTGATTTAGTTTTAGTCATAGTTTTTTGACTAAAATGTCATAAGATTATGTGTGTGTGTGTGATTATAGTCGCTTAAATCTAAAGCTGATTTAGTTAAATAAAACAAAAAGTTGTAAAAGTCTGCCGTGTTTTTACAGAGACGAGCTTCTCCACATGACTTACAAAGTTGTTTTTCTTGACATCAAATGTGAAATGTGTCCATATGCCTAGTCTAGTCAAATATGCATGTCTGTCCTTACTGCACTCGATTCATTTTTAAAGAATTATTATTTTTAAATGAGTTTTAAATAAATTTTAAATAAATATAAATGATGAATAAAATAAAAATAAAATAATAATGAAATTTTTAAAAAAGGCAAAAAATAAAAAAAGTGAAAGCGAGCTTTCCAATAGCTTCCTATTGGATCATTTCCAAACTCGTGTTGTCTTTTTTTTTTCTACACAACTTACTGAGCTCTGATTGGCTGTCACCTCGCCACACTATTTTCATCTCATTGTTATGCGCTGACAAGTGTCTGTGCACTTCATCATAGTTTTCTCTTCATGCATTAATTTTTATTTAGCCATCGCCTTGTTTTCATCAGGTTGTTATTTTACTGATCAACGATCAATGACATTAACACAGCTATGTTTATATTTAAATAACAGTGTTATATTTAATTTGCTGATAAGGACCAGAAAGCATCACACAGAGTGAAAAGATTTTGGGGGCATTTTGATGTCATCTGCTATTTTTTAAGAAGCCACATTGTATTTTTTGTTTCGGTCACTTTCATTATAATAACATCAGACCTGGCTTGCAGTTAGAGCCTCCAGTGTGTGCAGCCTCTGCAGGACGCTCTGCATGTCCTCCTGCAGTCTGGCCAGCGCCACGACGATCTGCTCATTCAGGTTCGCTCCAGGTGTTCCTGCACCTCCCCAGCGGCCCCCGTCTCCATCTCCAGCACTGTGCATGGGCATCTGAGATCCAGGGCGAAGGCCTGGAGACCTGGAGCCTAAAAATAGAACAGAATTTGAATAACTGACACATGCTCGGGTGTCAGCGCATACAATGGAATGACAGTCTTTGTGACACTGAAAGGCCACTAAATGGAAAAACAAAAGCCACACAGAGCTGCCAGCTCAACAGAATCATGCCGTCATCCTTGTGATTGCATTTCATAACATTTAAATGTGAGTGTAAAACCCTGTGAGTGCAGCCTTACCCCGTCCTCTTCGGGCTGAAGAGCCGCCAGGCACATTCACATTCAGCCTCTGTGACATTGCTCCACCTGCCTCTCCATCTTCTCCTCCACATCTGACAACCTGCAGTGGACCCTGTACATCCTCTCGAGTCTCCCGTCTCTCCTCCACAGGCGGCTGGAGGTGGTTCTGCTCTTCATCCAAATCATCCAGAGAGCGGTTATGCTCCGAGTTCTTCAGAAAAACACCAAGATGAGTAAACAGCAGTCCAGTCGGTTAAACTCATTTGATATTTCTGATATGTTTAAGTTTTTACTTGCCTCTTCCTGTCCGAACTGGTCCACAGAGTCACAGTACACCTCACTGTCTGAGTCGCTGGTCAGGTGGTTGGGTGCAGACGCAGCTACACTTGGATCTAATGTCATTACAAAGAGAGAAAAAAGGGAACACAAAACTCAAGACTTGTTCTCCATTACAATGACTAGTCTGCACTGTAATTACCAGAGTGACAAGGAGGAAGTTCATTGAATTTGGGGCTTTTTCCTCTGTTTCTACAGAACCATTAATTTTCTCCATTAAGCCTGTCCCAGGAGCAGCGGATGTGTTAAGTGTTAAGATTCAATGTGTGCTGCAGCTCTGGGAATGAAGCTTAGCAGATTATCCGATCACATGGTGCTCAGGCAGACAGCTTGGGTGCCGGTGAGTCCTCAGTGACTGTTTTGGACCGCTGTAGGGATGTACTGTGGGCGGAAACAGAGCCCGATGTTGGAATATCGGTTTTCCTACCTGGATTGTGTCCATTGAGCAGAGGCTCGCCAAGTGAACCCTCCTGGGTCTTGTCGCTGTTCAGAGCAGCTCTGGAATGACTGCCATTGGTCAGATGGGTGACCCCGTTAGCGACTTTACCGTTTGACAGCGGAGCTTTTTGTCTCCTACCTAAAGTTTTCTTCTTTGGTTGTGATGGTCCAGATTTTTTGTCTGGGGAAAAAATATAGAAAATAGAGGAAATCTGCATCTAACATTCTGAGAATAATTTCAGATATTCATACATAACAGGAGCAACTTTGTTACCTTTTCTGACCTCCCTTGTCACCATTTCTTCTTCTTCCTCCTCCTCCTCCTCCTCCTCTTCATCCTCCTCATCATCATCCTCCTCCAGCGCATCTTCCTCTGACCTCACTTCCTTTTGTTTAAGCCTTGCAGGGCGTGTCTCCAGAGTGCCGTTCATTTCCATGTTTCTAACAATGCTCTTTGCAACACTATTTGATGCCATTGAATTCATCATTGTGCCAAACCCTACAGAAACACACACACAGAATTTTATAAGCTCACAAATACTTCCTTAAGATGTTAACACATTAAAATGAAATTAAAGTGTCCATTTCTGATTGTAAGGGGAACCTTAACTGTGGTAAGCTACAAGCAAGCTTTCTATGACCGCTAATAAGGACTCAACGCATCTGAGCTACAACACCAGACAGGAAGTAAACTATATCAACAGACCCGCGTGTTTACACAGTAATGTACTTGCCTTCCAGTTGCCTAGCAAACTGAGTCAAACGGGCTGAGCGTATAACAAGAGGCAAAAAAAGAGGTTAAACTCCACATCACAAAGTAAAACGTGTAGGCGATCCACCTGGCGAGGAAACACCAACCTGTGCTCAGGTCTGATATCTGCGTGATCTTTTTCTTTTCGTCCACCAGCTCGTAGAACGGGCCGAGGACCTTTAACAGCTCCTCCACCTCGTCAGTCATGGGCATCCCCTCTAGGATCTGAAAACCAAATCCAGAGTGAGCACAATGAGAATATTATCCCACAGTCACAAACAACCAGGAAGTGGTTTAAATTCAAAGTACCGGTATTGTGGCATAAATTATTTGGTGTAACAAGGTTACTCCGGTTTCAGATGACTGTAAAGGTAATGTATCTGTGTAACTCTTCATATGGCTTGTGACATTTGATTACGCACAAGGACATGAAACACGGACAGGTTAAAAAGGTGCTTCAAGAGGTGGGAAATGGACGGCAAACGTACCAGTTTCATTTCATCAACATAGGATGACATTGCTTCTTCTTTGGACATTTCTCCAAGAGAATTCCAGGCGTCCCTATCACAATAAATACATAAATAAAATAAATAAAAGCAAGCAAAAGAAGAAAACATGCACTGTTATATAATTTTATAAGGTGGAACACACAGAAGAGCAAAACAACAAAAGTGTGTTTGAAGGCCTTTGTGCCAGTTCCAGTTTTCAGCTGAGTCAATATGGAAAGACTATTTGAGGACACCAACTAATTTACTAACTTTGGATCACAGTCTGGCAGACACTTAAACATTCACTAGAAACTGTACCTACCCATGAAATATGTGTTTATTTAACCTTTAATTAACCAAGAAAATATCATGTTTAAGATTAAAAATAACTTTTTCAAGGGTGTCCTGGCCAGAACAGGCAGCGGTGCAATCAGCAGCTACATAGAAACCAGGCCAAAAACAGGGCAGGAGAGTTCAAGCAACTGCCTCAAAGTCCTTTAAAATTCATTTATGAGACCACATGCTTAACAGGTACAAACAAACTGACCTTTTTGGAATTAATCAAGTTATCTGAATCTATTTTTTTTTTACCTCAAAATGACAAATTCAATTTTAAGGAAAGACAGAAGGAATAATTCTTGAGACCAAAAACAGTAACATCCTGCACTTTTTTGACCAAACTAGTAGATTAAAAACAGCCTTGCAAATAAGAATATAGCTATATCTGAGTCTACAGAAGGACAAAGCAGATCACGGTGAGCAAGGGCTTAAGGTTTGTGATCAAACTCAATGCTTCGAGACTGACAGTATCCAGCGTGTGTAAAGCACTGAGAAAACACACAGGCACAAGCCCCTCCTTGAGAGAAACTGTCCAGCTTTGTGGGTAAGAGGTCACCGATAAATTTTAATGAGTCCAGAGATCACCTGACACAGCCTGAGCTTAACAGAGTGAGATTTTCATTTTTGAATATCACAAGCTGTCTTGATGTGACCGCCAGAGAATGATAAAATATGATAAAACATAACAGCAACAGGGTTTGTGTCTGGGGGACTATTCTTAGAAGTACACTGATCCACAGAGATTTAAAACAAGGAGTGTGGGGAAGCTTGCTTCACAGAAGTGCATGCATCTTCCTGTTACACCATTAGTGCAGGAGAAATAGAGTAGACTATAATAACTTTATTACTCACATTGAGGGAAAATTGTCTTTGGTTCACCAAGCCATAAACAAATCAAACAAATCATAGCAACACAGCATCATAGCATCTAATTATTTAGTATACTGATTGCTCCTGGCACAAATTATTCCTTTTATGCCCTGAAATCACATTTTTTCCCCATAGAATTGAGTTCTGAAGGAATCCTAAGCACACAACCAGAACCGCCCCCTAACTTACCATTTCGCCTTTCCAACTACATCCCAGAAGCCAGGTCGGGGTATGTTGCATGGTCCCACAGTGGCCTGTTTATAGTAGCTGTAGAACTTGAGCATCATGTCATTGGAGGGCTGAAAGGGACCTGAGGAAAAGAAAACTCTCATCACATAAAAAGCCTTACCCTCCACGTGCAGAGTTGTGGCTGATTTCTATTTCTTTCAAATCTGTGATGGCTTGGGGACAAAGCAAGCAGGCCAAAGTGGATTATTTAAATCGCACAAGCTGCTGCACCGCACCTGCTTGGGGGTGGCTGAGCTGGTTGAACTGGCCTGTGTGTGTGTCTGTGTGAGAGAAAGAGAGCTTCTAGTGAGGTGTTCACTCACCATTCGGGGGTAAACTCTTGATCACCTTCACGGCGGCATCAAACCTCATCTGGGTCAGGCGCCCTTCATCTTCCACGCGGACACTCTCCACCTCCATCGTGTCAATCGCAGACAGCACAACAACAACAACAACACCTGCAAGCAGTAAACAAAGTCACGACAACTGCAAAACAAAAACAAAAATAAAACGTTAAAAGCGTTTGTTTATAGCATCTATGCTAGCTCTGAGCAGCAGTTTGGTTTGTTTTCGTCTGTAAATGAGCAGACTTTCGCGACGCTAATGCGACCAGCTACACTTGAAAGTTAACTGTCTACAGTATGTTATGACCACCAGTAGGAGGAGGCTGAGCCAGTTGGATATCTAGGACACAACGTTTAACGTGTGGCACAGCTTTAGCGACACTGTCGTTTCCACTAAACGGTATCTACACTGACACACTTTCGAGAAAAAAAAAACGCTTAAAACCGCCGTTACTTACCGTTAAAATCACGGGCCTATCTGTTTGTCAGAAGGCGACTTGTCATTAGCCCTTGACCAGACGCCATGAACAGCACACACTGTGGGAATTGTAGTCTTATTGTTGCATTTCGCTGGATATCGATGGCGCCTACAAACTCCACAATCCTCTGCGTCCACATGAAGAAAACAAACAAAAAACGTCTGTGAAAATATGGTTTAGATATGAAAATAACATATTAAAGTCAAACGAGTGAGAAAGCTGATGAGAAGTGAAATATATAATGTTACTTCACTCTTATGGCTGAAAACACAAACTCATGTCGCGACAGTTCGACACGTAAAACTACACATCCCAACATGCTCTAGATAGATCCATGTTTTTTCTTTTTTTCCCCTCCTTCTTCGTTGGAAGACTGATAGGTCGACAGCAGAAAAAAGCTAGAGCTCTCACTTTGTCCTTAAATCCTTCAGACAGATAAGATGCGACACTGCTGAACGCGATCTTACAATAACTGCATGCAATATTCTTCTACCTAATTCCGCGTCCACACCTCGCGACATACATTCTCATGTAAAGTGGAAATACATTACATATACACATTACATATACATACCCTACTAATATATATACCCACATCTGTATGGGTATGTACATCTTTCTGTATCTGTGGTTCAGTATCAACTCAGGGCTAGAGGTATGCTTAAAACATAAATAAATACATAAAATATTTTCTTCAAATCAAATCAAAATTCTTTATATTTTGCTTCCAAGTAGCCAGATGTTCTTGTATTATTATTTTTTAAGTGGTCTTGAGCAAAAGTTCTCCAGGCTTTCTGAATTCTTTCTACGTTTTTCTTTGGGTATGGGCTGCTGAGGATTTTTTTTTCTGTTCATTAAACCCCTCATAAAACTGATCTGTACATCATTTAAGCATAAGAAAAGATACTCAACTCAAGAGAGGACCAACTGTTGTATCTATGCATAACAGACGAATTGGTAGACAATCAAGTGTATTATAATTGTACAAACTGGTTCTGCCTTTCATGCTATATTTCCATGTATGTTTGCTCATGTTTCAATAACATGTTTCACATTTTCCAGGAAAAATATCTAGAAATGAAGGCTGGGTCAAAATTTTGCTTAGTACTGTCACAACAATGAATTTAAAAATGTCTAAAAAATGTTCTATTCATTTTAAAAATGTACCGTTTTCTCTGTTGTTATAAAAATGTTGCCATTTAGAATATTGTAGAATATACTGCAATAAGATAACGTTTTATTCTGCACAATTTCCTTCAAAAAATAAAATAATAACTCAACTAAAATTACTTTCTTTATTCCAAAATTACCATTTTCATCCAAAGTGAATTAAAATTTCTAAGTAAAACTGGCCAAATACATATATTCACTGTAAATGATCAATTTGGCTTTTTTTTTTTCCTAATATATCTCAGATACTCTCAAATACGCTTGTTCCTCCTGTCCCTTGTGCGGAATTAAAATGAAATAAAATCGAGAGTAAAATGTTCGCACACAATATTGCGGATGTAGTGAGCCTCCTCACTGGTACACACGATCTTCGCTTTGAGGTTACGCCAAAGCGAGGGCAGGCAGGAATCCCACAATAGCAGGCAAAGGACTTTTTTTTTTTTTTTTTGAGGCAGAGCTGGGCTGGTGGCTGTTTCAGTCAAAGGGAAGGCAGAGAGGGAAGGGAGGCTCTGCGGAGAGATGTTAAGATGGCAGAGCTACAAATGTTGTTAGAGGAAGAGATTCCGGCCGGTAAAAGAGCGCTCGTGGAGAGTTACCAAAACCTGACGAGAGTAGCAGACTACTGCGAGAACAATTATGTCCAGGTAAGTGAGTGAGCCACAGGGTTGTTGTATCTGTGGTCCGCCTTTTGTCGCGGAAAGCTCCGGACTGAATGGTTGTTGGGACAGGAAACGTGGATAAAGAAGTGGACTGGCTCGTCAAATGATCCCTAAAAGCTCGGAGCTGTGATAACACTTTACCCACCGGGCTTTTACGGCCGTGGGACGTTTTAAAGAGCCCCCGTCTGCCCCGCACCATTGATCACATTCATTCCGTTTACACAGAGGGTGTGTCTACTTTTTCTTTTTTGACAAAAAAATTATTAGTACACTGGCTCGCTTCTAAACTGCCTCCACTGTCACTGCTGATAAGGAAGGCCCGTGTGCTTTTTAAGGCAGACCATTGAACATGTTACACCCTATCCTAAAAAATAGTTTTATTTCGAGGACATCAGCGACAAAGTTACTCCAGTTTCGTTGCTTAAGTAGTGAGTTGGCTTTACGTGCGTTAAAGTGAAAGCCACAATATAACTACAAGTCCACATGAACGTAGCAGCCCTTTACATTCCTTAAGGTCAATAAACTCACCATTTAATACCACAAAAACAGTTTAAGTCCCCCACTGGGATACTTCAGGGACGTTAAAGTGATGCTATACTGTCTACATTATGGACTTGCGAGCACTTAGTGCAAATGCTCTGATGTTTATTGTTGCTGCATTACTTTTAAACTGTTAAATGCACTGTAAAATCATAGAATCTGCAGAAAGCATCTTGTTCAGGATAATATAGGTGGCTTGGAGCTGGGCTGTGAAGCAGAGAGGACTATAAAGTCATTGTTAGTTGGTCAATAAAGGTTGGCGGTATTGATTATTTTTTTTTAATCTCTCACTCAGGTTATTCATGCTTTAATCTCTACTAGGTTTCTTTTTCATAACAAGGCAGCTAATTTACTGTAACCTAATACAGGGAGGTCATCTGTGTCTGCGTGCTGTTTTTCTAGAACAAATGTGGGCCAGGATGTGATGTGACGTGATTACCATGGTGCAACTTCATTATAAAGTCTAATAACCACCAATGGCTTTGCTTTTTTTAGGGCACTAACAAATGTGGTAAGCCGCTGCTAAAAAAGACAGAGAGCAACAATGTGACAGGCAAACATTTGCAGTGAAAAGAGAGCCCACATTTTTTTTTTTTTCTCAGCAGGAAGACAACCCACCCATATCAGCTAAAGAGGGTGTGTCCTCTCCAGCTGTACTCCCCAAGGACTCCCTGTAATTTTGTTTTCTTCCTTGTCCTCGCAAGATTAGGCAACTTTGCCCTGCAGCAAGGTGCCTGTGCAAATGCTGCAGGGCAACGTTTTGACCACTTTGTGTCATTTTTGAGGCCGTCAAGTAGCTTTTCTCGCCACTTTTGCCATAAAGTTGAGAGTTTTCGTTTTCTTTTTGTTTCCTGTGAAAACCAGTGCTGTGGAACTAAACGTGGGAATTTCCTTGTTATGGGATTTTCTGTGCCACAGCCAGTTGTAGAACGAGATGTCTCAATGTGATTTCCCACAGTGAAGCAATACTGAGAAACTTTAAAATTAAAATAGTCATTTAAATCATAGTTTGTCTGCAGTAAGTTCATTTACATCAGCGTGCCTCGTTTTAAACGCTCGCACTCAGATCTTGTGGTTGAGATGGGTTTGCTTTTTTATGTTGAGCTCTGAAGTTATTTAAGATGGTGCAACACATAAATTTATTTATGAATGTAGAAAAAGAAACTCAGTGATCAGCTGATTCTCATATAAGCAAGCGTTTGGCAACTGTGGGGAGGAAGAAGCCTCACGGAGAGGGCACAACTGGTTGAGGGGTTAGGAGAAAGAGAAGATGAGGAAAACTATTTAAAACTTTTTAATCGTAACAATATTCATTGCTAATTTCCTGTTTTTGCCCCGCCCTTCCTTCCTTCCATCCTTTATTTATTCTTTTCTGTCATTTTTGTTGCCTTAAATGAATTGCTCAGTTTGTTTGTGCTTTGTCCAAAGTGACTTGCAGTTAGTGCATTTGGGGACTAGAACCAAGCAAGCAAGCAAGCAATTTATTTATATAGCACTTTCAGATCAGCCCCCAGCTGAACACAAAGTGCTGTACACTTGACATGCCAAAGTGATACATTGAACATGTTAAATAATATAAAAATAAATAAAATATATATATAAAAATAATTATTAAAATGACATTAAAATAAATAAAATTAGCATAAATAGCAAAAACAATAATAAAATAGTATAAAAATAATGATGAGAATTACATTTAAAACAATAAAATCAGCACATCACACAACCAGGCAGATTTCATCACATTAAAACTAGTAAAATAGGCTTTTCTTCTTCTACGTTCTCAAAAATTACTTGTAGATTGAGCTTGATAACGCATGCTTTTTTTCTTTCTTTGCTGTGTAGATCTTTAGAAGATGCTCCCAAAATGGTATCATAGGACTGAAACCTCTCCAAACTAATGAGCTGAAAACGCACAAGAACATCTCAGCTGCTGCCTTCTGATGTCTTTATGTGTGCGTGGCTGTACATAAAGGGTGCAGCAGGAGTGGATGATGCTGACGAGCCGCAGCTCAGTATTTGATGTAAATTTAGTTCAGACTTTAACTAAACTGTACAAAAAGTTCTGCGGCGTGCGTCTGATCCTGCCTCTGTATTTTAGCCGAGCACCTTGTTTGAAGCGCTGACGTCAAAAAAAAAGAGAGGGATTTTTAAGCTTTTCAGCACATGTCGCCAGCTCTCTGTGAAGCGAGTGCACTTTTCATAAGCCCTTTCTGTCTGCTGCAGACACTCTCTCCTGCTCTCTGTGTGTCTGATAGAAACGCACACACTCGAAAACACGCACATGTCAACATGCCTCAGCTTGAATCAGCCCGTCCTTTCTGCACTCCTCCTTCACATTTCCATCCCTGCTTCTTTCTCTCTGTGTTTGTGTCATCGGGACTGTGGGGTTATGCGGACTATAGTGCAGCTCAGCGGGCTGAAGCAGATGGTGAGGGCTCTGTTTAACCAAGGACAGATCTCTGCCCCACTTTTCCAACTTGATAGTGACTTTTGTTAGTCGAGTGCGTTTCGAGCTGTGCGTGCGTGGCATATGACACACTGACGGGTCAGAGTTATGCTTCCTGTTTGCCCTGCTGACTCTGAAGACCGACTCCCTGGAAATGCCTTTTCTGTGTGTCAGGAAATGACTCTAAAAACAAGACAAGATGACATTTCGCATTAGCATACCGCAGTTCGGTTTATTGTGATTGATCTTTTGATTAGAAAGATTGGAATATTTAGCTGTTTTCAAAACCCTTTTTCATTCATGCAAATCAGAGCCATGTTTGTGTAACCTCTGCGACAAGGACGCGTCTACCGAATGCAAAGTGGGCCACCTGGCCATGTTGGCTGGAGGACACACTGAGGGGGTTGTCAGCACAGTAATGACACAATTCAGGCTTTAATAGTCATGCTTAGGCTGTATTTGTTATCTATAGAGCTCAGGAAACAACATCATAAAAATGTATTAGTCAGCTGAGTTATTTTTCAAGCAGAAAAAGCCAAACATGCTCTGATTTAATTTTTTCAGATAAATGTATTTAGGAATTTCTAATAAAGGTTATTAAAAGGAAGCTAAAAACTAAAAGTATGTGTAAAGAAAATAAAAACAACTGGACTGATTAAAAAAAAGATTAAAACTAGCTGAAACTATTTTTTACTTGAACAAGAAGGAAAAAGAATTATTATTACTTTTTGACGGTGTGTTTAAATTTGCCAAACCAACAAGCATCAGGAAGCTAAGATTCCTCTACGACATGAGGGGATATATTTGTATTGTAATGTCTATTTTCCACTGAAAAACACCTCCCACATCATAGTCATTTAAAACCCCCGAAACCAACAAAAACTAAACGGAAATGACCAAAACCCACTTTGGAAACTAACCAAATGGAAACTAAACTCAAATTAGAGCTAATAACTGTCTAACTGATTGGTTTCTTATGTATATATCATGTTTAAAACAGTCTCAGGGAGCACTACTGGATATACATTTAATGCTATTTGTGGCCCTAAAGGCAGCTGCCTACTGTCTGGATAATTCTGCTGAAAGCTAAAAATGTAAAACTAAAGCTTATCTAAACTTAATAAATATTTAATCTTTAAACTAATAGTGACAAAGTGGTTAAAACCAATAAAGGTTTTCAAGCAAATACGAGTACCATCCAGATTGTGGTAAAAACGTTAACAGCAGCTTATCTTGGTCTTTGGGCAGGTATCCATCAAATGTCTTAAGAGTTTGTCCAACTAAAGTTCAGAGATTTTTTTTTTCCACCATAAAAAATTGTGCCTTTTGTTTGTCAAATGTTCAAAAACTGCAGTAAAACTGACAGATTTCTGTAACACAAGGTAAAACAGACTCTGTGCTTTAACTGTATGTGAACAAGTAATGCTTATGTGCATAGTCACTGTTTAAAGGCCTTCTTTAAGCCAGGAAAAACCCAGATCTCAGCTGTCATAGGGCAAAAGATGTGGTACACAGGGACAGGTAGTCAGCCCTGCCGATCATATTTGACTCTCTCATCATTTAATCTCTACATTTATGATCAATAAATCTTTAAAATATTTAGCTGTCATTGGTTACGATCATTGTCCAGTCATTTCCAAACTAGGAAGGGTGTTTGTGCCACTTCATGTATTTTGAATGGATGGTTTTCTGACACTCCTAAAGCCTAAATACAGGATCTGTGTACTTTATCATGGGGTCATATTTTCACTATCTGAATACCAGCAGTGCACACGCCTTCACTACAGTCGTAACTGGGAATTCCTTAGAAAGCTCTTGCCTGCAACTTGGACCAAATTCTTGATGAAATCACAGCGATGTGTGGCAGCGCTGTATAGTGAGATGTTTACAATGGAAAAAAGAAAAAAGGGGAAATGGAAGTGTTATGTAGCAAACCAGGAGGTCATAAGTCAGAATAAATTCTGTCTTGCAAGCAAGTGTTTTTTTTTTTTGTTTGTGCTGAGGCAGCACGATGCCCACTTTTTCTTTAAAAAAGGAAAAAAAGAAGTGCGGGCTGCTCCTAAATGGGTTGTTTTAAAATGTGAGCTTGTAATCGATGCAGGCAGCATCACATGTAAGAGGCGAGGCCTGGCCATCGATCAGTAGTTTGACAATCCCGGTCATATAACCTTGGTGTACCTGTTCTGTGCTGCTTTTCCCAGGAGAATTCGTAAAAGTTTTTGTCTTGGAAGAGGGCCAGTCTTGCCTGAAGGTGATAAATATAGTTTTTTTTTTTTTTTTTTTTTTACATAGCTGTGCCTCTCTGGGTTACTTTGAGTCCTCATTTCCTGTCCTTTCTCTCTGCCTCCTCCTCTCTGTGGAGTGGCCTGGTTTTCTTGCAGCATGGAGAGGCCTAGCGGCTCTGAGCCTACCAGCCAGACCCATTCATCCTTTTGACCACCTGTCACTCCTCCCCCTCAGCTGACTGGGGTTGGTTTGATCCAGACTGTTGAACTGATCTGTTACAGTGTGGGAGTTTTAGACAGTTGGATTCATTCTGCTGGTACTGTTTCGGCTTACAGTTTGATTCATAAGGAGTTAAGCCTTTCCCAACTACTGAAAGCCTTGGGGAAAAAAAAAGTCCTTTTAGTGTTTTTTTGCTTGTTTATCAGTTAAGCACTTTGTGCTTTCTGCCCGGATGAAGCAATTACCAAGTCTCTCAATAAAGGTTAATGAGTTTCCTCCATGTGCAAACTTCCCCTTTGTGTCTCTTCCCTGACACACTGAAGGAATTTCTAATAGCGTGCTGGCAGATTTTCAAGGTCAGGTAGACCTTATGGCCTTTCAGTCAGCCTCCATCTGCCCCTTTGGAGGAGGAGAAGGAATTATGAATTCACTTATCGTGCTGCAGTGTTATTTTTTTTTTTTTAATTTTTAATTTTAGAGAGCCAAGACCTTGTAAAAGGAGGGACTGAAGTTGTTTCATGTGCAGATTTTCTTTATTCCTCACACGTTCCAGAGTCACTTTCACCATCCTGTCTCGGCAGGTAGGTCGTTTTTAGTTTAATCATCTCAAGGAGTGGATATAATAATGTATGCGAAAAATGGTTAGTTCAGCACTTAGCACCTTCTTAAACATTTAGGCTTTATAAAACAAAGTAAAGCTTCAACAGTTCTGTGATAAACTGACTTATTAATTGGCACAGATTTAACCAGAGAGCATTTAGAAAACTGACGTTTTCCCATAAACATGTCTTTATATGAGTATGGAGAATCTGTAGGCAAGGGACAAGATTTGTGGTTCTGGTATCTTTCTGATTTCTGTTTGTAGTCCGTTTGTAGTTCTGTTGACCGATCATGTTTTGTTGCATACAGGTGTACAGCCATTTTATCAATTAATCTTTTTATTATCTCTTTTAAAAAAATGTCTTCATTTGTAAACCAATGCGAATAATAGATGGAACAGGACATCTTGGCTTGGGTAACTTTTGGAAACCCCAAGAAATTAGCTGTTCCTCTGAGAGGCTAAAATAGGAGATCAGTTGATGGGCTCCCAGATTGATACTTGATCATTTCTGAAGGCAATTTTTAAAGGACAAATACCCCAAAGTTAGTGGTAGCAGCCTCTCCAATGTAAGTATCTGATGGGTCTTCTTAGAGGTGTGTGGTGGCGAATTGAACGCCCTATTAAGTTTGGATTTTCTCATTCGTAACTGGTAAATTGCAGATATATTGATTAAGTGTTAGCGGTGTCCACACAGAAAGCAATTTGCAACAATGTGGCAACCAGATACCATCGAAAACTTTTAGCCAAGCAACTGAAGCAACTACCAACGACAGGGAAGAATACTGTCGATTGACATATGAGGGGGTGGTAAATACATTGGCAGTAACCAGCACCCAGAGAAGTAAATGTCAACCAGGGAACAAAGTGACCAGCAAATTGCTTCCAATGTAACCTTAGAACAAGGAAGTCTAACAGAAAACCTAGTCAGTTCAAGAAAATCTCACATTTGTCAGCCGGGGTTTTAGTTCAGAGACAAGTCCTTTCATGGTTGTGTCAGATACCTGCTGCACCTGCTGTAGCTTTATTTTCATCATACTGAAAGCAACAGACTGCAATTGCCTTCAAATGCATTTTTACTAGACTGGGAAGAAGCAGAAAGCAAGACATTGTCTTAAGCTGGCCGCAAAGTAAAGCTCAACCACAATTCAGCCATATCAGCTGATCTACTTAGCAAATATGATGGAAGCGTGGGGAAGTCCCAGTATAGACGGACACCACCAAAGATAAATCACAGCAGAAGCAAACTGGAAACGACAGTCTTCCTTTAACTTTAGTGGTACTGACATAGTTACATTCAGTCTCAGATTGCTATCACAGTTTTGCCTTCCGTTTGAGCTGTAATATATCACTGCACGATGGCAGAGGGAACTAATTGATCAGGTAATAGCTTTGGTAACACGTGGTCAGATCTTAAACGTGTCTCTCATTCATGGGCTCCACCTTCCGCACATCAATACAACGGCTCACTAGCTCTCGGCTGCCTCACTTATCTTGCCCTGTCCAGTCTGCAGTAATCAGCGGTCGATACATCACGGGGCAGCAAAGTGCCATGTGAGCTCTACAACCTTCCAGCTGGATTTAGGCTTATTCTTTCGGCTCAGCACAGTACTGATTTGGGAAGAGGGTTGATCCCCGCTAAGGTTTTCTTCCTTTAGAAAAAGTTGCAGGAGTTGTCAGGTCTAATATCTAGGATTAGTTTTTCCTCATGTTAGGAAAAAAAGCTCTGCACTTCTGTCCCTTTGTGTTTGTTTTTGGCTCCTGTGAGCTCATCCCCCACTCTTGTGGTTCATGGCGAAACCCCTTAGCAGCTCTTGAGGATGTATGACATGTTGCGGAATTCCAAACATTCCTGAAAGTGTGTGGGATTTAAATTTTTTTTGTGTGTGTGTGCTGAGCACACTTGTGAACAAGTGAGAGCACATTAACCCAGATGTGTTTGTCAGTTGTGTAAATCAAAAGAAACACAGAAATGTTTATGTAAGTTTTAGCATTCGCTGCAACACCAACAAATGTATCCCGCCACTGAACCCTTTTTTTTTTTTTTTTTTTTTTTTTTTTTTTTTTTTTTTTTGTGTCATGTTCCTATTTTCTGGATGATTCAGTGAAACAGACATTTGTTCTCAGTTCCTTGAGTCCTCTTTTAGCCGTGTCAGATCATCAGGAGGAATACTCATTTTGTCCATTTCCTACTTCTGCTACTGCTTTTGGGCGGAAGGGGAGCGGGGACCCGTCTGACCCCGAGGAGTTTTTCCTTTTTATGGCACTTAATGCGGCCAGCAGAGCCTGACATGGAGGCGTCTTGTTTAAGAAAAAAAAACAAAAACTCAATCGCGCTTCAGTGGCCGTTATCTTGCCAGACTGGATGGGTGAGATGAAGAGTGTCTATCCATCCAAGAGCTTCAAAAAACCCTGCAGAAAACAGGAAAGTCTTCCTTGTGACTGCCACTCCCTTAGCTTTTTGTGAGTTTTTTCAGCTTGTGTACGTGCAGCATGGAAAACAGTTCAATTATTTTGGGTTTTTGAAGAATTGTCACTTTGATTGTGTGTGTTTGTGTTTTATGCTGTCAAGGTGGTGGTTTGATTATCTCACTTGCCCCAGCTCCCAGCTACATATTTATTGTGCGTAGTCAGCCCATGCATTCCTCTCTACTCCCCTTATAAACCCAGCTCAGGTGCTGACAGCCTGTCTGCTGCTGCCTGGATATTCCATAGTCTCTTTCACTCAGTCATTACTCAGCTCAGAAATATGAGATAAAGTGCCCCAGGAGCGCTAAAGCTCTCTCAGAGCCCACCTCATTTTCTGCATCTCCCTGCTGTGGAAGAGTGTACTCAGCTTGCCGGTGCTGTTGTTTTGAGCTGATTGTGCACACCCTTTGTTCCTTGTCTGCTAAAGCACTGTTTGTTCTCATTTTTTAGGATCTACTACATCTCTCCCGTTGTCTTTTTTTTGAAGAAATGTGCAGATTGCTGGGTAATTGGACAACAAATCTGGTTGGTTTTGAGGATTTGATGCGTGAACCAGCAAAGAGACTAGGGATGCCAGGGATGTAACTAGAGCAGGAGGATCTAAGATTGCCGCCAGTGGCGATGCAATCAAGTGTTGCATCTGTCCTCCCGGCACCCACCGCTGACCTCATATCACGGCTCTGGCAGCTAATGCAGAGTGGATCATTCTGTTCAGAAAAAGAAGAATAGAGGGCAAAGAGGGATCTGTTATTTAACTATTTGGGAAATATATAATGAAATGGCTGAAAAGCGGGCTGTGCAGCTCACTGAGAGCGTCAGTTTTTGATTAACGTACAGGTAAAAGATTTACCCTCGTGCAAACCAGGAAAGATCAGTCTGGCCTTTTTGGTTCAGCTTTCTTGACGGATGAGTCGTTGTAGCGGCTGCGTCTCAAAGGAGAGGAAACTGCAGCGAAGGGCAGTCTGTGGTGCACTAATTTTAAGCCCTGGCCTTGCACCTTCAATTTCAAAGTGATACAGACTGGTTAATTTGTGCTGTCATCAGCTTACATGTTCTGTACTTAACACTGCGTGAAACTTTGAGTCAGCAGGACAGGCAAGCGTGCATGTTTTGGAGCGTTTTGCACTGCAGCCGTTCGAGAATGCAGCCCAAACAGCATCACGTTGTTTTCTTTTCTTTGGATTTAAGCTTTGGCAACCTTGAATGAATTTGTACGTCTGACAGAAATGGAGACAGTAGCGTTTACACATCACACTTGAGCATTTGTGATCCGAAACATCAATGGGCCTGTTTGTCTGTGCTGTTCACAGCTGCAGTGCATTAACAAAAACAATATAATCATACAGTTTTTTTTTAGTTATAACAGCAGTATGCATTGCAAACAACATATTTGCATTTGCAATCTGTATATCTATAATGAATAGATTTTGCACAACGTCTCTTCGGGGCCGTGTTTATTTATTTTAAACTAACTTGTGGCGTGATATGTAGGCCAGCAGTTCTGCACAGCTAAGCATGAGCTGTTCGGTAATCTGTTTATACAGCAAAAATCTGCATCCTCTTGCAATTTGGAAATTGCCATCATGGATGTAAGGCTGTTTTTTTTTTTTGTTGTTGTTGTTTTTTTGTTTGTTTTTTGTTTTGTTTGTTTGTTTGCGCTTGTTGTTTCATCTGTTTCCCTCCAGCTGTTAATCCACGCACCACATTGCATATTGCGGTGTCAGTGGTAGGTGTCTGCGTGTGCGCATGAATGACTGTGTGATTTCAACAGATGGCCTTTTGCACTGAACCCTCTGGAGGAATCTCTCCTGCTTCCTGAGGCTGTTATCGCCCGACACATCTGCCGCTTTGATTCCCACTAAAAGAAACACCGGCCGTGGAAAAGCTGGCACTGCAGCTCTCCTGGTCAGGAGCTTTTAGCCATATGGATTGTTTGTGTATAAGTTGCGTCGATTGTTTTCTTTTGCACTGTCACCTCTCTCGTCTTCATATGGTCAAATATTTTCTTTCTTTTTTCTTTTTTCCCCCTATTTTGCCCCCTTAATGCTACCATTAGCTATCGTCACCTCACCCACTGCTGCCACCACCTGCCTTCTATTACAGCACCCTGTTATCAAAGTCCAGCGTTTACCCTCCAGGCAGTGCTCTTTGGACTTGGTGACTGAGAGCAGTGTAGGGAAGAGCCCACAGAGATCAAACACAGTAGCTCATCAGCTTGGAGCTATGCCCGTCTGAAGGGAGGTGGCTGAAGAACATGTCGTTAAATTGTTACTGAATACGTTGCTGCATACATGTAAATGTTTAGCTTCATATACGTTGAGTGGGCCAGTTATAGGCCAAACAGAAATGCTTGATTATGCCAAAAATATGATACCAGGTGTTTTTGACACGATGATGTATAAAAATGTACTTGAATTGTGTAGCACCTTTTTAAAAAAAAAAAAAAAAGTGATTGGATAGATAAAAAGAAGAGTATTCATGTTGTAAATTCACATGGAGAGCCAAACAGAGTAATTGGAAAGTTTTTTTTTAAAAGGGTGCAAACAAAAAAATATAAAAAGAAAAACTAGATTAATAGAAACGAGGATAGAAATAATAAACAGAGAAGACAGAAGAGAAGGGGACAATAAAACAGCACGTCAGATAACGTGGCAAAGTTTCCTACTTAAACTAGACGTGAAATAGTAGAGGTGTGGCTGGTATCTGATCTTGAATTACAAGTGAACTGTTGCTATCGACGCTGTGCTTTATTATTGATAATACAAATGAATTATTGTGTTGAATCTGTCAGGTTCAGTTCTGTGAAGCGGTCTCTGAGTTTAGAAAAGCAGATGTTTTGCTCTTGAATGGTGGCTTCAGGATCTGTTTCAGTGTGGTATCTCAGAACTGAGAGTTGGGGGAGAAAATGGTCTTTGCTGTGATTTTGGCCTGAAGCCAGCACAAACCTGATTTGTAGATGGGGTTAAAAGGTGGATGTTATGTAAATTTTAATAGTAACTGACATTTTTATTTCTGTGCACAGGCCCAGGACAAGAGGAAAGCTCTGGAGGAAACCAAAGCCTACACCACCCAGTCCCTGGCTAGCGTGGCCTACCAGATTAATGCCTTAGCCAACAATGTGCTGCAGCTGCTGGACATCCAGGCCTCGCAGCTGCGGCGCATGGAGTCCTCCATCAACCACATCTCTCAGGTCAGAAATACACACAGAAACTCATGGCCACAGACCAAGCAGCTGTGAAGATCGCTGCCCCACGCTTTCCACTTCTCCTCTCACTTTCACACAGACTTGGTTATTTTAAGTCACAGCATGACACAGGAGCATCCATGGTTCCCTTTATTGGTTTATCAGTCTTACTCAAGTCCTGACTGGTGGTCTGTTTGTTTTTATTTTACGTCAGCGTGGTTGAGAAGCATAAAAATGATGAAACAGTTCCCCCAATCGCCATCAACATCCTAAAAACACAGGGTTAGATTTGTCATAGCTGGTTGTAATCCATTCATCCACAGCATATTACTGTCTTTTGTTTTTTAAATAAATAAGCTAAAATAACAGCATTTGAAAGCTTTATTCTGTCACCTATTTAAAGAAAAACTTAATAATGACATAATTTGACATTTTTTTGTCAGTCACAAACTGTCAGAAGTCTATTTAATGCTGTTTACTTTATTTGTTTTTTGTATTTTAGCTTGTGTAGAAACAGGCATGTTGCAAGAAACAAAGCCACACATCACACTGTTTATTGCCCAATCAAAATGATTCCTGTCCTAGATGGGCTTTTTAAAGTACGCAAAACTTTGCTTCACATACTTTACCGCTGAAATTTAAAAGTTTGAAAACAAATGTTCTCAGTTCTCTTCGGTTTCTTTACTACTTAGCAAGTCGTTTGCAAGTGTTTGCAGACAAGCCGATGTCTTCCACACAAACCGCACTTTACTCACCAAAGAAATGCCGGCAATGTACCCACAACCACTCACCAACATGTTGAGCAATACATGTTTTTCCCTAGTGACTGGTGGTTACCAGTGGGTCACTGGCAGATCTGTAGGTCAGAGCAAGTTTGGCTTGAGCAAGCAATTTCCCAGCAACTGCCAGCAACCTACAACTGTTGGGAAATATTCAGTTTTAGCAACCGGTGGTTGCCAGGCGATTGCAGCCTCTAGGCCTGTGTGACCGGAGCCTTCGATACGAAGCCCCTGGTCACTTTTGTTCAGTTCCAGTTCTAATAAAGCTTTTGCAAACACAAGGTTTGTATCCTCAGGATTGACATGAGGGGAAAAAAGAGATGATGGAAGTTTTTCTCTGGGAAAATTTCAACCTGAAATTGCATTATGCAGTTCATTATGAATGTGGTTCAATCGATCAGAGACTTTTAAAAATGATATTTATTTTATACTTGAGAGTAAATGGCTCACTCTTTTACTTATTGACAGTGTTCAGTATTTTAGCAGCCTAACTGTTAAACACTTTTGTTAAATGACTTTAACCACATTGCTAACACATACAGTAGCTCACTCTGCAGGGTGAGGGTTTTGCCATGTGCAGGTAAATCCAGCCGCTCATCCAATGAAGGCATTAAGAGCTCAGACAAATCAAACAAAGAACTCCAGCCATGTGGCATCTCATAGATTAGAACTGGGAGACATTCACCACACCCCGGCACGCCAAAATTTGTGTTAAAATGACTATACTTGGAGTAGTTGGATGAGGACTGGAGGCTCTAGTTCCTTTGATTTAGTTTTTCCCTGCTTTTTCTTGATAACAAGATGTACTGAAGGTCACATTTTTAGTCTGGTGGTGGAAAAGATCATTTGCGAAGCCGGAGGGTTTGTGAGGGAAAGGAACAGACGATGACTGATGATGAGCAAAGGAAGTGGAGAGAGAATCCAAAAAAGACAAATTTACTTTAAGTTTTGAGTCAGTATCCTGACAAACAGCCTTCAGCTGATACCAAGGTCACTGTGACACCGCTGCCTGCCTCAGTCTCCATGACAACCCCCTGGGCTACATTTGAAAAATATTTGAAAGACCGCTAGACACGTTGTTTCAGATCAGCAAAGAAGGCCGTGCACTAAACACTCCGCTTAGTTTACACTATTTGACTTTGTTTCCTTGGTCTCGTATCTTGTCGTGGGAAATTCCAGACTTCCTTTGCTATGTTTAAGCTCACTGTTGTGCACAGTGTGTAACCATGGAGAAGCCTCGAAGACAGGGGTGTCAAACTCCAGTCCTCGAGGGCCAGTATCCTGCTTGTTTTGAGATATCCCTGAACTACCTGCTGCTGATTACCTGGATCAGGTGTGCTTTGCCAATAAGAAGCTATAAGGGCAGGTTAGTTGGAAAACAAGCAGGACAGCGGCCCTCGAGGCCTGGAGTTTGACACCTGTGCTCTAAGATGACTAAATAGTGTCACTTTAGGTTAGCTGACAACCAGGTTTCCCCTCATTATGCACTTCTCATTTATTAAAAATTTTTTATAATAATAAAGCAAGAGCACCAAAAGAGCATTGATGCACCAAATGCCACTTTCCTTGGCTGATTCTGATTTTGCTTTCTAAGAAATATACATTTGCATTTTTTCTAAAATTGAAAAATGAACAATAAAAATATTTTCCACAGCTACACCTGATTATACTTTTTTTTTATTTAATCACACACTTGGTTAGTTCTCAGAATAAAGTGCTCCATGATGCTGGAAAGAATTTCCTTTGTAAATGTGACTTACCCAGAATGTTGTACCTTCTTGTAAAGCTTCTAATTTCAAAGCAACTTATTCCTAATCACTTGAATTTGAGAAAAAGTGTCAGACTAACGCCTACATCCAGTATAAGAAAATAGTCCACTCTGACCACAGTGGTAGAAATCAAAGGTGTGTATTCAAAAGCAATGTAAAACCATTTAATATCACATTTTTATGTAAATGAAATTGATTTTAAATGGCAGATAGATGCATTAGGAGTGTGGCTAATGTTAGCCAGTTGCCATGTTTTTACATTACTCTGGTCAGGTGGTTATGCTTGTTTCTGCAGCCTTCATGGAGTCACCTATTTTCCACCTATTTTTGGTAGTGCTAGTAGTGCTACTGGTAGTGCTATTTTTGCTAGTTTCGTCAAAATCTTGAACGACACACTGCACATCATACCGAGATTTATGTTTTAGCTAATAGCTCTTTGGGAATCTCCCTGTTGAAAAACCTTAAGAAAGCCTGGGGAACTGTTGCTCAAGATCATTGAGCAATAAAGTTTCACAAAAGTGTGACTCTTTGGAAGCAAAATAAGAGATGATAAGCAGGTCAAAGTTTTTGCACAGTACTCTACTATTATGATAGCAAGGCTGGTCAGTGGTCAAGGCTAATTAGCTGATAAGCCAGTGACCAGTTGGTGCATATCTGCTTCAAACTACTATTTTTCCCCAGCTGACAGCCTTTGTAGCTACAAGAATAACACTCTGCTGCCTCTTTTTTTTAAATATAATTGGTCTCTGGAAATGTAAAGGATTTAGCAGCTTTGTCTGTTGCCAAACATACGCCACAGTGCCTAATATCCTTTTCATTCATTACGCCTTCTTCTCTGCCTGGTTGTTTTTATGAATAAGTGAGAGCAGAGGTCTTAATGAGTTAGGCAGTATGAAGCATATCTCTGTTTTTAATAACAAAAAGGGAGGGCTGTGTGAGCTCTGCAGGCTGTGGGTTTGTTATAGCTCTCTGCTGTCGTGTTCAGAGGTGGATCATTATCGTGTTGCCCTCACAGCTCATGGATATGAGATTAGCGGAAGCCCTCAAGGCCACTGTTGCATTCTGCTGAATGGTTAATGGAGAGGAAAGCCTGTAACTTGCAAGGGAAATTTCCTCATTTGCCTCTGAGATATGATGAACACGCTGTTGCGTGCGCTGGATGAGTCCTATAATTTCCCCTATAATCAATTTTTTCAGTATCATAAGTCTGTACCGGTTCCTGCTCAAAGCTAGAGATGCCTCAGAGTACAGTCAGTGCCTGTGGTGAGACGCGTGCTGGCGTCATGGCAGCTTTCTTTGGTTTGCCCACAGTTAGGAGGGATTCACTCTGGTCAGGGTGTGTCCGCTTTGTGATGGCATCTCTCCGTCTGGAATATAGCACATTCTATGTTGTTTACCTTTGAGCTGGGGTGCATAGGAGTGACTAGTTGGTTCTATTTTGCCAAATTAGAAAACTGTAGGGTGCTCCATATAGCACATGAAAGTTATTTTATTTGTTGTAAAGATGTCCACCATGTGTTTGTGATGTTGTACAATAGGAGTCCAAAGAAATCAGGCAATCCCTGCTTCATTTTTCCCATTTCTTTCTTTTTCCAAACTCGAGACAGCCGTTTGTGCCCTTATCTGTTGCCCTTCTTGTTTCCAGTACTTGGTCCCTTCTTCATCATGACATCATGAGTCTTGAGAAATGGCAAGCCATGACTGGCCAGTGACCAACTTGTAGTTTGTGCTGTCTCTGCCAAGGCACAGCAAGAAATTATGACTTGTTTTTGACTCAATTGACAGTGTGACCATCTTGTCAGACAAAAATATTGTGCTGTCTGCAGGCTCGATATGAAGCAGATGGACACAGAAGATGAAGCTTGGCTCATTTGTAGCAGATCAGAACACATAAATGGGACGTATTCATATTCATTGGTTTTGTCATTTTAAAAACAAGAAAAAAAGACAAGTCTTTATATTTTTTACACTTTAAAAAAAAAATCTAGTCTCTGGTAAATTTGATTGTACCCAAATTACTTGTTGTTATTCAGTGGGTATCAGTGTCCTGCTGCAGTACAACTTACATAAATGTTTCAATGTGTTCCTTTGGGTGTTTGTTGGCGTGTCACCTTCTCTGCTGTCATTGCCATTTACAGTGTCTTTGCAGTATTCAGGCGGAAGGTCTAAAGGGAGAATAGAGTAGCTAGCGGGGCTTCCACCTTGTGCTGCGTGTGAAGTGGCTGCTAAGAGGCTGCGAACAGGGAGTGCTTTGTTTGTCCGGCGGAAGAAAGCGGTGCCTCGCATTGAGAACCTCTCTGTGATGCCCCAAATAGAGAGGGAGGACGGGAAGAAAGGGTGTATGTGTTTTTGGATGCGCTCTCCTTAAATTCAGTCTCCATTGCACCCAATTCACCCAGAGGCGCTGAAAATACAGCAAGAGAGAGTAAAGCCTCTCTCATTTACCTGCGATAGATGAATCTGAATCGATCGTAGTTACATCAAGTTTTTCATGAGTAAGTATTAGATGTGGAAAGATGGGACATGATGGAAAAACAAAGTAATTTATCAAGAAAGACACCTGAAGAAACTCAAAGATGGCTCTTGGCTACAATTTTGGGTCAAGACTTTCTATTAGAGGTGATAACGTACGTCTCCTCTGCTTGCATGTCTGTTAAAACTGAGATATATATGGCGAAACAGAGAGCAGAACAGAGGAGAGAAACTTGTACAAATAATGATATTAACTATTAAGCATTTCATTTAAAGGCTAAATTGATGAGCCATAGAAATACTGGAAGAGTTACAGGCCAGAGAAAGGGGAGAAACAACCTGGTGAATGTAATAATGTATCTTATAGCTTCCAATGTAAATAAGTATTACATAAACGCTTTTATGCCAATACTTTTGGGTGGTGGTGAGTCTCCAGTGTCGTTATCAACTCAGTGACATGACTTCCTGTTCTTTTCTGCTCTGCTCACGATGAAACAAATAGCAGAGGAGAGAAACCAGCACAAATAATGAGCAAATGATGCAGCAGAGACACACTGAGCGTAAATGAAAGAAAATATATTAGATTATTACGATGAATATGTGATTTTTGTGATTCTTTATTTTGTTTTAGGTCTGCTCTCGTTATTTTCACAATGGTGGATTTTTTTGTTTGTTTAAAAAAACTACACAGCATTCACATTTTCTTTAATGGGAGTGAATTAAACCAACATCTATAGCTTCTTTTGGCTACATTTTGGTGCAAAAGACAAGTCTATTAAATAACAAAAGAGATTTGTTAACAGATACAGTCAAATTTTTGACTGTAATCTTCCTGTCCTTTTAAATAACATGACTCAGTTTTTTGTAATGCTTACATTTGCTAATCAATAGGAAGACGAGTATATAGGACGAGAACGAAGCAAAGGTAACGTCAGTAAATTGAGCATGAAAATATGCCACGCTAACAAAGACACATACCTAAACTCACATTCTGACCTATAAATAAAGACCTGGTGATTTGTGTATATATGTGGTTATGACCATTTTTAGTGGCACAGTCTAAGTGCTCATGAGTTATCGTCTTGAACATTTTGACTGATCGCATCGGGGAAGAAACTCAATCTTAGGCCACAAATGGAGGAAACTGTGATCGTTAAGACCTTTTAAAACGGTGCAAATGCAGCATCAATACAGCACAACAGAGTAAAATGATATCAAAATAAAAGGAAAAGTGCAATTAATTAAACCCTGTGAAATATTTAGATGAACTGATTTAACTTATTAGCATTTATCCTGTGAAACTATAGATTGCGCTTGCATTATAGCACAAATCGATCCGTCAGTGTTGACTAATCTAATGAAAATGATCCTTTGACAGTGTTGTAATAAAGCAAGTGATGCATGCCGTTATTGAAAATGCTTTACTCTTTGTTTTGCCAGCTCATATTTATTTCTAGTGATTTCAATCACTCTCTCTTACATTTGGACCTGGCTGGTGTGCAGACTGAACTCAGTGAACGCAGTGAATGCAGAAAGCAGCTGATACGCACACACAATGAAAACTCAGTTTGTTCCCACAGCTGTGAGGTTCACTCAGATGGTGTTTCTACAGTTACACAATATTCTTATCTGATCACATGAGCCAGCCCATGTTTGTGTTCAGAGTCAGATTGGGTTTGTTGGCACACTTAACTGTTTCAGTTATTTGTCATTTCAATCCTCATTCCTCGCACGTGCAGTTGCATGCCTTTACAGTCCACTGCTTGTGTGTAAAAGGCTGTGATAAGAAAACACGCATGCTAAGAATTAAGGTTGTGTCTGTGCTGCAGTGCTGACTTGTTGACCTCCTGTTGAGGAAGAAATGGCATTGCTCCAAACAGGAACTGGAACCTTCTCGATCTGTCTGCGTTTCTGTGTGCTGCTTGCATTTCCTGCCGATCCCTCTGCTTGTGCTCTCCTTTCTCTCGCCTGGTGGTCTACTTTCCACTCTTAGATATTTACACGTTTTTCTACATGACTGTTCAGTGGATTATAGTGATGTGGCAGGATCGGCGGTCAGATCCTTGTGTGGTCTCTTGCCTCTTAACAGCAGTTATTTAAAATATGGGGTTTGTATTGGAAGGTTTGGATTCACGACAAAAAGAGAGGTTAGAAAATATTCTGTAGAAAGAAATTCACAAATCTGTGACTTCTAAATGAAGTTAGAATTACAAAAAAAAGATCTATTTATTAAATCACATTGACATCTTTTATATGTCTCTACAGATTCACAAGCATATCTGAGTATAACCAGTAATTGAATGACTTTGTCCAGTAATTCAACAATATTTCTGAAGCCTTTGTTACTCATGTTTAGTCAAATGCAGTGTGATTGCATTGGAGATTTCTGTGCGTCTTTGTGAGTTTGATAGATGTATTGACTGTACATGCTCACTTTTAAGGATCTCTGAGTTGACTTTGGGAACTATTGTGCTATTTTTCTTGGCATTCATTTACACTGCAGTTTGTTTTTTTGATGGTTGAATAAGTTAATTTTGTTGCTTTGTGACACAGACGCAACACCACATCACTTGCACTAAATCCAAGGTGTTTCCAAACAGTGGATAATGACGATCAGCTTGTAGGGATCACCGTATGCTTTGCCAGACATTTGGTTTGTGCTTCTCTAACCTTTTATCTCTTGTGTTTATATTCGTGTTTTGACTTGTCCAGAATACATCCTGGATATGTAAATCTACACGGTGAAGGGAACGGCTGTAACTGGCACACACAGGCATGATATCCAGCAGTGATTTAGGGAGCGCTTAATTTGCTCATGCTTGTGTGTTATTGGCAGACCTTTTTAAATATCGGTCAGTCGTGTTCATTTAATTCTGCTTGGACAAAATTAATTATGCTATTAATTATGATTCTTACATCCCAGTTGGAGTCTTCTCACATTCTCATGGATCATATCTTGAATTAATGTGATTTGACTCATAAAAACATAAAAACATTTTTAAAGTCTGATCTGAAAACAGACTTTTACTTTTGCTTACGTAACGGGAAGCATTAAAAAGAAAAAAAAAATGGATGATCTAAAAAAAAAAATAATTGTAAAACACAAAACGTAGCAAATTTTAAAATAAATTTAATGTTGATCAGCTCATCAAAGCTGTAAGAAAGGAGACCAACAGAGAGATATCGTATATTTGTGACATTGCTGTTATTTGAAGTGTTTACTTGATTAAATGACCAGATGAACATCAGGAAGCAATTTTAGTCTAAAGTCATGATTTATACTTTACAGTTTATAATAACTTTTCTTATCAAACAAGTAACTGTTTAACCATAAAATATGTGATACCCGCCAAATATTATGGTGCACTTACTGCTGTCTGTTTCCCACAGTACTTACAGTACTTACAGTATTTATGTCTTTTGTTTTGCTTAAAGGAAAAAAAATCTAACTACCCCTTTGGGAATAAAGTGAAACTTTGAATAGCTGCCAAAGAAAATGAAATCTTCCCCCCTTTTAATTAAAAACATGTTTGGTCTATAAAATGTTTAAAAACAAATCTTTACATTTGAGAACCTCAAGAAATAAATGTTTGTCATTCTCGCTAAATAAATAATTTCAGCTTTCGAAATCATTTAATGATTTTTCTGTTAATCTCATATTTTCTGTTGTCGCATTTTTCTCCTTCTTGAGGCATTTGTAGCTTGACTGCGACGTGTGACTCTAACATCTATCCATGCAGGAAAGGGTGGATGAGTGATGATGTAAAATAACTGGTGACTGAGGTTGTTTAGTGAATCATCAGCTCCTCTGTTCTGTGGTTACTCCTCCTTCCCCACCCCTTCCCACTTGCAGAGTGCCTTCTCATTATTACCAGTGCATTCTTTCCCAGCCAACAACTCTCCAGTTGCATCTGATCATTGAACCTCTGTTCTGCAGCACAAGAGCAGTGTAGGGAATTGTTTGACACCTTTGTATCAACATGGCCGATTGGGAAATGCTTTTCCTTCACTTTTCCTTTCATTTTGCAGCTCAGTCTCAGTTTTAGGTGTTTGTTCTTCAATTGTGTCTACCTCTTAGTCTGGGAATGGTAAATGCTTGCTCTCAGCTTTCAGTTTGTATGTAAACTTCAGCTCTCAGTCAGAATGCTGCCTTGGCCGCCGCCCAAGTGAGACTGCAAAGGCCAGCTGAGGTGTTTCCATATGTGCTGTGTTAGCAAACACCGCGTCGACCTTGGCATGCTTTCCTGGCTCATTTTAATAGTGTTTTCCTCTCTCTCTGTGTCTCTGAGAGCCTTTCTTCGAGGTTTAACACTTGTCCAATCCTGGCTCCATCGTGTCACACGTGGGTTGTTAGATTTACCAGAGGGATCGGATTTTTGAGGGATGTTTAACCGAAGCTGCCAAACTGAGAACTCCCCACAGTGCAGTTGACCTCCCATTTTGGCTCAGAGTGCACATGGAAGCTCCGACATGCTCTGTGTCGCTTTAACCGCTCAGAGAATCAGCCTCGCTGCAGGGCCGTTTTGGACAAATGTTAGACTCTACAGATGATGGGCTTCAGATGTGCTGGCTGTAATCACGCTGAGAAACGCATTGGACAAAGAGGTATTTGCTCTTGTTCAGCAGCCGTTTTGCCTCACTGTGGATTTGGGAGTGTTGGATGGAGCTTCTCTTACAGATGAGGCTGGACGCAGTTAGTGGGAAGCTACAGCTACAGCACACAAACAGAGTTAAGAGGTTCAAATCTAGGGCAAAGTCCTCAGGGGCACTGGTTCACGATACTGATAACAAAGCAGAAAAATATAATAAATATTTCTCAAGGAAATCAGAATATTTCCTCTGTCTTCCTCCCGTGTTTGCTTTATCTTGTGAAATACTGGCAACTTTTACATTTCCAAGCTCCTACACTCTAATAAAATGCAGACTTTATTAACAAATAAAGCTGTTTGTGCACCAAAACAGCACTTTCTTTAACATCCTACTGTGAGGAATGCGAATGCCCGTACAAACCATTTGTACTATGTAGCAAAAGAAAAAAAAAATCCAAACAAACAACCTTGTCTTACATTTAAAGGAAAAGTTTGCATTATGGGACATTTGTTTGTATTAGAGACTGCTAGAGAATCTGTTAAATATTAACCAAAGTCAGTGCCCACAAACAGCAGAGACGGGAAGAAATGGCTCTATAGTTTAGTCATATAAAACCCCTGTGAATGTGGCCTAAATTAACCCATATATGCATGAAGGTAGCCTGCACACATCTGATTCCAAATTCTACAGAATTAGGATTTAGATTAGGAACTTTTTAGACAGTTAATAAGTGTAATGATTATGAATCTGACAAACTTTTGTCATTATTTCACAAAACTAACTGCTACACAAAATGCAGGGCCTTATTAAAGCCACCAATAATGTTCATTTTGAACAACAATGTTAAAACAATCAAAATAATCCTTATTTGTGTTGTACAGTTGCATGGCACTGCAGGAAACAAGCCCTTTAAACTCCTCTGCCTTTAAGGACGCTGTATTCTGATTGGCTCCCTTGTAAACATCTGCTCTCATTGACATCATAGGGAGCCAAAAGTAGAAAAAACTGTCTGAAACCTGAGCGTTTGGCCCATGGGCATTGCTTGCACGTACACTGACCTTGTTATTTGAAGGCTTGGCCATGTTTAATATGGGCATCAAGCACTGAAACAGTGTGCATATGTGACAGAAAACAAGGAAAAGCATAACAGTTCCACTTTAATGTGAAGCAGTGTTTTGTACACTCAACTTTTAAGCTTTTAAGAGATCCCTCACTTAACACCGACACTTTGTTTTGCTTTCATTTGTTCCATCTTTATGTAAATGTCTCATAGTGGCACTGGCAACAGGTTAGACTGACTCGGGTAGAATTGCACATCAGACAATTAAACCCAAGCCCAAGATTTATTTTCTCTCTTTTAAACAACTTTACGTGCCAGTGTTGTGAGATTGATGAAGTAATCCTTTTAAATGATGTATCAAGTTTTTTGCACGACTGCAGAGGTCGCTGATGAAACGCACTGCGTTATGCAATAAATATGGACTCCTGGCAGGCAGTTTTACATTGATCAATATGAATGAATATATTCATATTCACAGTCATTTTCTCAAATATAAATCACGTCAAACCAGTTTCTGCATTTCATTACTTGTGGAACATTCACTTGTGTAGCAAAGTCAAACTTTAATGCCAGGCCTGCGTCATTAAAGAAGGAAAGGATTATGCAAAGATGAGAAAACACATCGACTTATACATGAGTAAATAACAGTTCTTCATCTGACATGATGGCTTCTCTTTGTAAAGCCACGCCTTTTGCCTGATGCTGAAATACACAGAATGGTTTATGGTTATCCGTCTTGTGGCATCTGTAAGAAGTTGTAGTTGATCACAGAAAAAGCTTGTAGAGCCTCCTCTGTTAGAACCACACTACAAACTAATAGCAGTCATTTGCCTTGAGATTAACGAGTATAATGCTGCCTTATATGGATTCTTTGGGAGTTGTTTTGTTCTTATTTTAGGACACTGAGGGTTGGATTTTTAAGAGATCCTTGTGGTTTTGTGTCTTTTAATAAAAAAAAAAGTTATTTTTATTTATTTTTTCTTCCATTGAACAGTCGCAGTCTCTCCAGCCTAATTACATAATTGTGAAACACAACCACAAGATGTCTTAATAGTACGTCTGAACTCTAGCTCCTTTGTGAGCTAGTGTTTCCACGTTTCACAATAGCAACATTTTTAGGACTCTTCTGTCATGAAGATATTTTGGGAAGTTTAGGAAATGACTGTTGTGGAAGCAGACCTAGAAGCAGGAAAGCACTTCATCATGAGATAGCTGCTTGAACACACCAAGCACTGCAAATTGTTCAAATCTGCTCTTTGTAGGGGGGGAAAGTGCTTTGCTGAGAGGGGGTATTTGCACATGGTCAAGATTTACTGGAGCTGTAAGGCTGAAAAGAAGAGATGGCCTCATTAGGCTGTCTTCACCTCACTCCTCAATCTGCAGCAAGGCTGAAATTGAGGTTCAGATGTTTGAGAGAACGGCGTAATCGCACAGTACAACAAGGACCTCCAATGTCTGGACATCATCATCATGTAGTCCTGATTTATGGTGTTTTATGGTGGTAAAAATAGCTCTCATGGACTTAAGAACATAGATGTTCTCTTCTCTCGTCAGTTTGCTGAACCATTTTATTCAGATCTTATAATTATCTGTAGCTGAAGTCTGTTATTAACTATTGACACATTTGTCTGGTCTGGCAAGCCACACACAGAAACATCGGTATGTAGGGTGTGTTTGTCTAGTTGTAGGTTTTTCCCCATGCTGAGTGTAAGTGCCCAGCTCATCCTTACTACGCCTACAGTACACGCTGGGAAGCTTTTTGTCTGTCCGTGCGTTTGTGCATAGTTGGCGTTTTACCGAGGATATCATCCTGCGGCCAGTCTGCCAAAGTGCTGAAAAAGCTGTTTTCTTCTCTTTCCAGTACGTGTCGAAGGGAAAGCAACTGTCTCAATTCCAGATAAAGTGTACATGTTTTTAGTTCTTCTCTTTTAAGTTGCTGCTCAACTCGCTTGCCAAAACACTGTGTGCTTGTCTGGTGGGAAGTTGTCAAGTTACGTTTGTTCAAGACTTTGAAATTCCAACCCTAGACCTCTGCTTGGCCGTTCCCACTTCACTCAGAGATTTATGCCCCTTCTGCTGATGTTGTGTGGATACATTCTGTCAATGTATGACCTCCTTTCCCAAGTAGTCCAGCCTTCCCCCCTATCTGAGCAGTGGGCTGCACTGGCCTGAAAGAGGCAATAAGCATTCATTGAAAGCGGGGGTCGACTTAGATTTGAAGACCAGACAGTGATGTGTTCTCAAAGTTGGGTATTGTTTTTAAATTAGTGAGGAGGAGTCCTCTACAGTGGATGTTTAAATTATGGGGCCTCTGGTTTTATTAGTAGACTTATCATTTTTGTGTCAGTTCTTGACCAGTTGCTAAGTGAAATTGGAAATAAAGATTGTACTACATCAAAAACCTCTGTGCAATTGCTTTGGTTGCTAGCAGATTGCCATGGGCGTCCATAGTTTGCATGGAAGGACTGACTTGTCTGCAAACACTTACCAACTGCTCACCAAATGGTCATGAAGCTGTAAATGTGCGATGTAAACTGGAAATGGAAACCCTTGGCCTTTCTAAGTAAAAATTATACCTTAACACTGCAATCGACACATCTCAAAGGTCACAGCTTTCCATATACCTCTTTGCAACCAATTTCACCTATCAACTGGCATCAATCACTGGTCAGCAGGCTGGGAGGGACATTGATCCAAAGCGATCTGTTGTTATTGGGTGGGCTACACTGACAGTTACAATAAGTTGTTTGCAAAGTTTTTTGGCTTTCTTTGATGTTGTGTTGTTGTTTTGTTTTGTTTTGTTTGTTTTGATCCAACCTACAGTGAAAGTTGAGTTTGCATCATTGCATAATGCCAACATTAGCAAAGTAATGTTGACGAACCCAAATATTTTCCTTTGAAGCACTTGACAACAGTGGGGATGCTGTTTAGCAATGAAAACCTAGGTCGAGTCCAAAGTGTTTTCTGACTTGGGGATTGTATCTTTCTTTTTTGATTTTTCTTTCTCTAGTGCACTTGCCCAATGTGTCAAGTTGACTCCTGGAAGATTCAAGTTAATCGTTTAAAATAGCTTGCCTTGTGTCCCATTTTGAGCTGCAAGTGTTCCAGGCACAGCCTCTACCAAAACGGTAACAATCTGGCTTCAAAATAAATAAATCCTAAATATTTAGCCACTCGTTGCTACTAACAACACAACAAGAATTTCTCATTGTGGCAAGCACTGCACCGACTGCCTCATATTCCAAAATGGGGAAAAAGTCTCCAAGTCTAAAGCATTCTTGACTGAATGTGGATGACGCTGATGATGTCGGCAGTAGCTCCAATTTATGACCTAAATCCCTGCACTAGTCATAGATGGGTGAGTCCTCTGGGTGTGGGAAGAACTACAGGGTTAAAGAAGAGAGGAAAAAAATAAAAGGATGCCAAAAAAGAGGACTTTAAGGTGACAAATGGAAAAAGCAGTTCAATAAAAGCAGACAACGAAGTGGGGGGCACTTTAAAGTCCTAAAAGTCCTTAGATGATGGATAAGCCAAAGACCAGAGCCAGAACTGCTCAGTGTTTTGGGAAAAAAGCCGTAGGCCTGAGACATATGGGTGGCAGTGGTTGAGAGCACATGTGAATCATGCACCTTTCAGTTTGGCAAGACGTTTTCCACCCAGCAGATGGATCATTGGGATCGAGTAAACACCTTTTTAGTGCCAGTTGAAAAGTCAGGAAAAGCGTTTCCCCGCTTAGTCGAGGGAAGAGATGGGCTGTTAAGTCGCAGTTGCTCAGATTTGGGTTCCCTGCTGGGTCAGTCCGATGGGGTGAAGCCAGAATGCACTCTTCTACTTAGACCTTTTTGTCAGATCCATTTAATGTTCTTTGGACAGTGGACAGTGGATTAGCAATGCGATATCCACGGGGTGCTGCTGCTCGCTGTGTGGAAGTTTGCTAAACAAGGTGGTTTCAGATTTACCCTTCTGTCAACACTTGTGTAACATCAGGGCTCTGCACTGCTGCAGTAGGGCTTGTACAGGATGGAGATGAACTCGCTACGCTACTTCTAATTTCCTGCCCTTGCCAGCTGCGATGACGTTTGTCCGAACGCTGTTCTCTGATATGGGGAGTATGTGCAGCCAAGAACAGATGCTTTCCCAGTTTAGCTGCCGTATTTCAACAACTGTTCTCTTTCCAGTTTCAAGTGAACTTTTAATGTTTTGTCTACTTCCTCATAGAATCTTATGACAATGTGCAATGCCTATGACTTCAGTTTTCTTTAGAATCAGTGGTGAAATGTGAGCAAAGCTTTGTTTTCGAAGTAAAACCAGGTCTAGATTGACTGAGCCCATCCCTCGTCCTCCTTTGCCCCTCTTTCTGCCTTCTTACGTCTCAGCCGATCACTGAGCTCCATCACATCCCCTGCAAATGGAAGCCAAATGGGCTGATTCGATTTTGGCCCAGTTGCTTTCAGATGATCATGATATATGACAATTTGGGGAGTTATCTCTGAGCTGCATGTGGAGTCAAAGCTATTGGCTCAAATCCCATCATAATGGGGCTCTTATCCACTAAATTGTGCATTGGTTTGTTCGCAGCACAGGGAAGATATTGTCACTACAGTTCGTTTTTATGTCAAGAGCCTCTTGTATCCTGGCAGCCTGTCTCAGGTTAAAAAAGATGACTGTAATCAGCACTCTGTCATATCTCTTAATTCAAATAGACACAACAGGGCACTGGAACAGAACGGACCTTCTTTGTATGGGAAGTCTCTTAGGGAGCAATTATGCAAGAATATCTTTGGCTCTTATAAAATATTTATTGCTCTTTTTTTTTCTGCAATTTTGAGCAATCCACTTTTTTAAGACTCCTGCATGTCCTGCAGGAACCTGCTATGCATCAGTCTTAATAGATATTAGAGTTTTTTGCCAGTTCTCAGGCGAATATCTCATTAGTGTCACAGTTTAAAATTAGATTTGACGTTATCCAGAGAGAGGGAAAAAGAGAGATGTTGTTGGCTTGATTGTGCTGTGCTGGGCTACATATAAGCCATCCAGAGTGTTACTAATTCCTTCAACTCTGGGATGAATGATACTTGAGGGCTAAGTCTGTACATACAGTGGAGCAGTGCAGAATAAAGAGACAAAGCTCAGTCCAGCTTCAGATCACTGTGGCATGAAAGGAATCCTCTGTTGGCGCTGGTTTCTGACTCCTTCCCCTCCACGAGAGACCACCGTTTTCCTGGTCTGGCCTCTGCAGACATTGTGGCCTTTCATCTCCCATTGCAACAGCAGCAGCTGCTCCTGGGCTCCTTTTGGCTCGGTGGGAGGCGTTTCCTGTTTGGTTGTGTCGTGAGTACTTGTGAGGTTATAGGCATGTGGCTAAACATTAAAGGCCAGAAAATAAACACCAAAAAATACACAAATGTGTCACAGACAAGCACGGATTATATTAAGGTTTGTGAAGCCCTGTGTGAAGCACCATTATTAGACACAGCTACCTTCTACATAGTGCTAAGTAACAATCAAGTAAAATACTAGAACTAGAACTTTAGTAAAGAGTCCATTCGATGCCATCTTGGGGTTTTGAGGGCGGATCCGATGGCAAAATCTTGGGTTCGTTGGCATCGAACATACCCTTGATATTCCTTATTTATGATGCTTGGAAAGAATAGAACAGACCAGAAATAAGTGAGCAAGCCCATAAACTCATTAAGAAAGTGTTTACAAAGGTCATCACTCAGGGCTGTTTTCCAGTAGACGTCTAAAGGACCAGAAGCCTTTTTTTTGCAACAACAGGTGCCGCCGACCGGCTGCTATTGGCACCTCTGTGTTGTTGTCATTTTCCATTGGAGAGAGAAAAAACAGATCTGAACTCCTAACAATTAGATTTCTGACTCTTTGATCGACTAGTTCTGGAGCTCTGGAAGTTGGTGCTTGCCTTGTGTGCACAAGTGACAGTCATCTGCCCAAATTTAGTAATACATGATCAAGTGTATTGAGAAATCCAAATTTCTCATGTCATTTGGAAGACAGCTGTATAGGAGTGTGACCAATAAATGAAACAATGGGTCAGTTTCAGTGAGAAAAGCAGCCACCAGAGGCATAAATGAAGCATTTGACCCTTGCAAAACATATGAAGGGACACGCTTCTCTGAAAAAGTGAAAACTGTGAGAACAGGATTTAAATATATAGTAAATTTCAGTTTATTCTTCTTTGAGACATTAGTGCGATGGCTCCAGCAGCTCTTGCAACAGTAACTCATCTTTGTTTAGTGTCTGTGTGCTTTTACCTCACTAATATGCTGAATTGCCGTGTTAGATTTAGATTAAGGCCCCAGTGATGAAAAGCACAGCCTCATGATTTAATTAAACCTTGTTAAGTTTTCTGTGTAACACACACCTTCACTTCTCTCATTTACAGACGGTGGACATCCATAAAGAGAAGGTGGCCAGGCGAGAGATCGGGATCCTGACCACTAACAAGAACACATCAAGGACTCATAAGATCATAGCGCCGGCCAATATGGAGCGGCCAGTCAGGTACATCAGGAAGCCAATTGACTACACTCTACTGGATGATGTCGGCCACGGCGTTAAGGTGAGCAGATTTTTCTTGTTTTGTGTGTATGTGTCTCTAATTTTCTGCTCACATATAATATTTCCCTCTGCTCAGTCCATTAGTTTTTCCATCTTCTTTTTCCTCTCCCTTCCCCCTCTTTGCTTTCTCGCCAGAGGTACTCCTATCTCCCTCTTTCTCCCCTCCCACTTTGTCTCTTTTTCTCGCTCAAACGGCGTCTCTTGTGCTTTCTCTTTCATCTTCAGAAAACACCCCTCTCTGACCCTGCAGGAAAATGTTTCAGTGTGGGTTAGTGGGAACTGGTTTGGGAGGGTGGAGATGGAGATGAACTAAAAAAAAAAGCAATTACATCATGTAGCTTTCAGAAAACAGCTCTGTTCTTGGATTGCTGTGAAAATGGTGAAAAGGCACTTTAGCCGCTCTCAAAATCTCATTATTGCGATGATGATATGATTCGATTTGTAGTTTATTTAACTTCAGTGTGAAAGGTAGCACAGAAGCTTTTTGATATGATAAACTCTTTAAAACAGAGACTCACCCCCAGCTCCCAGCCATTAGGGCTCGCTCTAGGGGTCGCTCGGTTGTCCCGACAGTGACATCATTTCCTGACAGCTGCAGGCATTTTTTCTATTTATTTATTTTTTTGGAGATCTCCATTCTCCCTCATGAGCGTCCTCTGCGCCATCAGTCAGCCAATCAATCTCAGCTGTCAGACAGATTGGATTAAAGACCTCGCCATTAGCGTCCCATAGTGTTACAGGCATTGATAAGACCGGATAAAAGCCATTGTGCCACTCTCAATTTGCTGTGTGGGGAGTTGCATTGAAGCCCTCTGTCACGGTTAATGGGATGTGAAACATTTTGTTAGGGTGTGTTTGTCACCACAGGGGCTAGACTTTCACCAGTAATTATGACTATTGAGCCGTAAATGTGTGGCTATTTACAGTTTCAGGAATCATAAAAGTAGGAGTCTTTCTTTCTTTGATTAAGATTCAGAGAAAATGAAATAATTGGCAGATACGGTTTACAAAAATAGATGGTGATAGTAGATTTGGAGTGGCGAAACAGATTTTTATTTTTGGGTTCAGACTGAAACTACCACAGAAAATATCACACAATCACAAACTTCAGAGATGTGGCTGAGCGATAGACCCAGAAATAAGAGATTTTAACAGACTGACAGTCCAGCCTCTTAAGTCTTTTTTTTCACAGCAGTGGATTGATGTGTCATATTTAGCTATTCTGCTACATGTGGTGCAGACGGCCCTGAAAGTATTGTAAGCTGGACAAACTTAATGATGCTATTTTTTTATTCCAGCTATCTTTTTTGCAATACGTCTTTGTTTTATTTTCTGTGCTTATCAAACATCTTTCCCTACATTGCTTAAAGAGGGGGGAAAAAAAGAAGTAACACTTGCAAACTTTGAGGTGAGGTTGTTGTCTCCACTGTTTCCATCTAGTAATGTTCATATCTAATTAAAACCAGGATCACCAGGCATAACTGTGCAATGAGGTCCATTTCAATCATCCCCAGTTCTGTACCTACTCTTTAGATTAAATACAAGAGGCGCTCAAAATTGGGCTTCGTCGATGCACAATAAATTCATATCACTGTAAGCGTCGTGCTCCTGCACGGCTGCTTTAAAGCCGTTTGAGTCTATTTTAAGATCATCACGTAGTACTCGGAGCCTAATCTCTGTGGATTTTCTGCCTTAAACGTCTTTGTCTATGCCGCGTTTAACTGGTGAACGTGGGGAGCACACACCCGCACATCCGGCAGCCCTACATCACTCACCTCCTCTCATCTATGCATGTCGAGAGCCAGAGAGCGATCGATACGCAACATCAATACTCCACATTAATTCATAGCGCATGCTGCAATGGCAGCTGTCAGAAGTCTGAACGTCTGTAGCCGCGTTTTATTTACTGACCAGAATCAATACCTTAATATGAGTTCAGATCGTGCATATCGGCTCCAGTTTGCTTTCAGACTTACTGCGTCTGCCCGAGGGTTAGCTTTGGCCTAAATGTTGAGTTGGCTTTACGACCTTACAAAAAGTTTGTGTTAGACACCTGCGGAGAGGAAAAAAAAATTGGTTTGCTAACATACATTATTGAATAAAAGTTTTTCTATAAAAGGGAGGTGGAAAAAAAGAAGGAAGATGAAATTCATGTGGTATAAACAAACAGAACACAGCAGTAATCACTGCAGTCTCACAACTGACAGATCAGGACGCTCCTGCAGGCTTTCTGACAGCGACATGACGCTTTTTAGCTTTAATACGAAAGATGAGATTTATTCTTCCAGTCAGATGATGCTTAATCTAGTCAGCGAGGCTTTCAGGAATGCACCAGGCACATCGGCTGTTTGAAGTCAGATTTCAGTCCTTTGATATTCTGTCTTGTGTCAGTTAGGAGTTTACAAGATTACTAAAGGGATAGTTCAAGTTCTTCATGAGTCGACAAAGACGGCGGCTGCTGTTATTCCTCTGCGTCGGGGATGTTTCTGGTAACTCGTTTCCTAGTTGAGTAAAAATCAGACTAATCCACTGCTGTGAGTGTATGAAAACAGTCACAAGTGAGCACAATTCTAATCTTAAACATTGTCTGTAAAAATATTTAAGCTATATGAAAGAATCAGTCACATTCATCAGAAATGGTTGGGGCTTTCCACTCTGCAGAACGTTGCACATTATTTTTCAGAAGAAACCTCATCAGGACTCTCTCGCTGCAGGCAAATGTTAGAAGCCCCTGATATTGTGGTGCAGCCAGGCATGGCTGTACGATCGTATTTGATTTTTACCATTAGTTTAATGATTCATCACTGATATATCATTAAACTGATGGTTCATAATGGCCCGGTTAGAACCAACAGTTAAGTGGTGTTGTGTTCCAACTAGAGACTGTATAAAACATGGACGTTACACAGTAGTTTTGGCCTCCACCAACACTTCGAGCCTTAACATTGGTCAAATAAATTCAATGAAATGCAACAACGGCGCAAACACGGTAGAGAGCTCTAGTTCAGGGATGTGAATTAGTTGAGGCGAGGCCTGTCAGATCCATTCAGCTGCCTCTGCAAATCAAACCTATCAAAGGAGCCCATGTGGTTTTGGAGCAAGCCTCAAGTAGAGGAACTGCAATTTTTGGCGGATCATCTTTACATTAATTATTTATTTATTTCTTAAGCACCGCAGGCTGCTCCCTTGGTGGCTGCTAGTTAGGGCAGCAATGGTTAATTGTCCAGGGGCAATTGTTCAGTTCTGGCAGATGTGATAACACCCGACAAGCTACTGATACAAGACCTTTACCCTAAGCAGCTGCAGGCATGCTCAGATTTCACACAAAGACAGTAGGTTGCAGGCGAGAGCGCTGTAACTTTAACTGGTTACAGTTGTTAAGTTTTGCCTTAAAAACCTTAAATGAGCATTTTCAGCTGCTTTTTTTTAAAGATCAGTCACATTAAACTCCAGTTGCAGCAGCTGCTTCACAAGAAGAGCTGCACCACATTAAATAAGTTCAATGCTTCCAAAGGGAAGCTGCAGTTAACACAGCTTTAATAAGATATATTAACTGGACCTCCGGCAGTGTCTGTTGCCTTCATACACCTTTGACACACTGCAGAGCTGTAGCTTCTTTTTTTTCACCCTGAATCTGTCAGTCCATAATTCACCTTTGATGTCAGTAAAGCATTTCCACACTGCCCATCTGTTTTATTTATTTATTTATTTTGTACAGCAGAACAGAGATACAGCATTTGCCAGGAAGATAAGGCGAGGCAGTAGTGGGCCTTGGCATTTCCAGCATGACCTAGATTGTAAATTGAATCTCTTCTAGCTGTGATAACCTGAGGAGAGTGAAATTTGAACTTGAAGTTAGCCTTTCGCAGCTGCACTGAAGGCGTTTCCTGTTTTTAAGCGCGCAAAGGTCTTCTCCTGTTGACCTGTGCTATGAATTTACTCTTGATTTCATCCGTTCTTTCTGTTGTGGTCCTGTGACGCTACAGTGCTTTCTGCAAAGGCCACTGGGGAAGCTGCATTATAGATGAGCCACTTGACTCTGTAGTTGTCAAACTGCAGATCAACCCCACTGCTATGCTGGCTCTGTTTTTAGACAGAAAGCCACACAAGTAGGAGTTTTTAATTCATTTTTTTTAGGGGTGCCAGTGAAGCGATGATTTGAAATTATCCAGTTCACATCATGCAAAATGCATAAAAGGTTACCAAAGGTTGGAGTGGTTCTCTGCAACCTTTTCTGATGTCATTTTGTCGATGCACAAAAATAAATTCTTCAGTTTCTTTTGCCATCAGATCCCTGAGAAATCTTTGCTGTCTGGCTCTTGCTCTGGGTGTGGTGCTGTAGTAAAGGGCACGAGTCAGGAAACTGTGTTTTTCTATAAATGGCATGATTTTTAACTACTGACCTTCTGAGGTCTTGCTACAAGTTAACAGTATAAATACAAGGAGGAATCGTTTTTCTGCTGCTCGCTTAACTTGGACTGATCCATTTACATGTGGCTGTTTTGACATGCCCTCTTTCTGTCTCTCTCTCCTGTGTTTTTTTTTTTTTCCTTCGCCCACACTAAGTGGCTAAAAGCCAAGGTAAGTCTGCTTTGTCACATGACCCATTTTGCTCCGATGTATTATTGATAGATTTGTTCAACTCCCTTCCACGGCAGACTCGTCCTCGTGTGATTGCTGTCATCATCTCCCATGTTACTTCACATTAACTGACCTGTAGTCCTCCCACAGATGAGCGTAGTCTTTATCACACTCCCTTGTCTATTTACCAACCGTGTATGTGTTGTTATTTACTTTTCATGTTGTGTACTCATCCCTTAATGTCACGTAGTTTGTTTAATGCTTACGGGTTTCCCAGATAACTGCTGTTACTCCAAAATTCCATCAGAGTGTAAACTGCACACCCTGGGGGAGGGATTACATCTCTCCTCAGATATTACGCTGTGTCATCTGGGCAGCCTGTAATAGTAGATTTTTATCACATTAGTAATATTCACCCACTGTGACTGGAGGAATGTGTGCATAAAATAAGCTTCTTCTGGGGTTTCTTTCCAACCACAGCAACATGGAAACAATCAGTCGATCAGAGGAGGAACACTATCGAGGACCAATCCGCCGACGCAAAAGCCGCCCAGTCCGCCGATGTCCGGGCGTGGCACGCTTGGGTAAGAGTTCCATCACAGTCAACAGAAAAAGAAGCCCAGTCCTGTAATTATGAATAATTTATGCACATCACTTGTCTTTATTTTTTGCTTTATAAGTCCAAGAGATAAAAAGACTGGGCACATTTGCTGAGGAGTAAACTTGATGGATCACTGGTCACTTTTGCTGGAAAATAAGCTGATAAGTGGCAGGATCCAGAAAAAGAAACATGCAGGACTGTTGTAGTGCGCCCTGCCCTGATGCACAAACACAGTCACAGACACTGATCAGATATTAATTCCACGGATAAACAGCGATGTTTAGCGCGCCTCATCCAGCTGGGTAAACTGATAGGATTTACAACGGTTTAGTGGACGCATCCACAACGTTCAGATAGTAGGCTTTACGCTCAGTGATGATCATTCTTTTTTTTTGATATTACCATAATTTGTTTATCACTTTTCATTTTTGGGCCACTCCAGACGCAACACGCCCTACAAGACCCTGGAGCCAGTGAAGCCGCCCACGGTTCCCAACGACTACATGACCAGCCCCGCCCGACTAGGCAGCCAGCACGGCCAGCAGCAGAGCCCCGGGCGCACGGCTTCACTCAGCCAGAGGCAACGCACGCACAGGTAGATGAGGAAAGAGGGAAAAATCAATGCATGCAGCTATGCAGATACAGGAGCTTTTAAAAAATGAGGATCTGTTGCTTTTCTGTAAACAAACAGACCATCCTCAAGAAGTATTTCACATTATTAGACAGATTTAAATTCATGCTGCGCATTAAATGACAACACGCCAGCTCATCTCCTTTGACACTGGAACCACAGTGAGGATCGTTTTGACCCTGTCCTGCAGCAACAACAATAACAACGACAGCACTGGCAAAAAAAAAGTCAGAAGATAAGATTATAAGTAAGATTTGGCAAAGTAAGGATTTGGAATTAAGTTTTAGGATCTAAGATCCCGTCCACAACCCGTTCAACCCCGCAGTAACTGTAATTGATAGATAACAATACATTTTAGTTAGCTCCTCCCGATGTTATAGCTGTCTTCATCTCAGTATGTTTTTGAACAATTAGTGTTTAAAGGTAGCCAGACATGCTGGGAATGTTGAGGTAAAAGTTGAGATTTTATATAAAAGATGTACATGTATACTGTGATGTCACCCAGCAATTTTCTGAAATGTTTTTTTAAGTCATGAGCAAACAAATTTGAGTCCATCCAGCCATGTTGGGAGTTTTTCCCAGCCATCACAGGGAGACAGGCGGTGCACACCCTGGACAGTCTGCTGGTCTACCGCAGAGTCAGAATATTTTAATGATAATGTTTCCAGTATAGTGATGCAGATACCTGCTAATTCTGGCTAAGCAACACACAAATAAACAACTACACTTTGACACTGAAGAAAAACACAGCACAAACTACTTAACGACTTGTAGTACAATTAACTACACATAACATTCCAGTACAGACATAAAAAGTAAAAAGGCTGAAGAAGTGTGGTTGTAGCACGTGAGAGGAAAACAATCCGAATATATGACCAAAAACTGACCAAATATTGACGCTAGAAGAGGATAAGAGAGTCACAGAAAAGCTACTTTCATGCAGAGTACAGTTTAAAATCTGCAATGCTAATCAGCAGCTTTTTATGAACAGTGCAACAGGCACGTAACACTTTTTTTCCAAAATTTTGAAAGGTTGAAGTGGAATTGGGTGTTCCAGCTACACTGCTAAAACTGCTCACTGAATATAAACCTAGGGTATGAGTAATGTGTGTAAAGCATCTATCCAAAAACACCGGTCCCCTCTATGTCAGATAGTTCTAATCTCTTCATTTAGTTCAGCGGCTTAGAGCACTTTCACACCTCTTCGTCTCCTCCACTACACTAAATCCAGCATTTGTCTGACAAGGATTGGAGGGCTTCTGAATCACTCTGATATTAATATCTGTAAAAGCCTTTGAAATAAAGTGCTGTTTAAAAAAAGAAAAAAAAGAAAGAAAGAAAAAGTCAGCCACAGCATGGAACCCCTTGAACATTACTCTCAAGGATTGTTCCCCAGAATTCTCCTGGAGCTTTCATCAAATTTGAGTTACGAGTGAGTGAAGTCTCCTCATTAGCTAAAAAGCCTGTAATGCTGGCTGTGATGCTCGTAAATATTACGTATTTATGAGCAAATATGAAGTTATTTTATTTATTTTGAAACCGTCTTTGTCCAACTTCCCTTTTAGCCTCATGTTCGTTGCTGTTCTGCCTCATCTGTTAAAACGTAACCTCACGTATTTGAATGTGCACAGTTTTAGGTTCTTTGGTGTCACCGTTGCCGATCTGCTCTGATGTCCCCTTAACTGAATGCTGTCCTCAGAGTCCCAAACTCCCTGCTGCAGCTAATATCGCTGTGGCATCACTATTTGATTACACTGCCTGGAAGTAAGCTGTGCTTTTTCAGCTCATCAGTCTCTGTCATCTTCAGCTGAGGTCTGAATTCAATATAGGCTCCCATGTGCTCCTGCTACACTTTCCCTGCTATTATCTAATATCTTTGTATAGGAGCGATTACACTCTTGCATGTAGGTAACGTTTTATTTTAGGAGCCGTGCTAATTTTAGTCACCGCAGAATGCTTGGAGTAAAAATTTGCCCTAATCTAGCCATTACAGGTTTGGATATCTGGACAGAGTCTGTATGTTAAAGATGGTGTTTGGCTTTGTGGACAATGCATGTACCAAAATACAAACGTTAAACATAGTTCCCGCAGAACTATCAACTTCCTCTTTAACTGCTATACCCATGTTCTTTATGTCATTATAAATCAATTTAAAAGTGCAAATGGATGGTTTGCTATCTTTCTGTTATAGGGTACCCCAACAGCACAGCCCAAAAAATGTTTGCTGTGCAAATCATACAAAACATTTGTGCCATGTAAAGGACTTGATTTGAAATCAGCTGTTCTTACGGTTAGATTACGGTTACATACACAGATGCATAAAATGAGTCACAAATGCACAACTGTGGAAGTACAGATTAAAAGCTTTATAGATTTATTGCTGTTTAAACTCACTACCGCCGTCAGGTCAGGTTTGGTGTTGCTTCTGCAACTTTAAAAGTGGGAAGTCCGACGGTTCCGGTGTGCCAAAAAATAATTGCTGGTATTTAAACTGTTAGGCTGTCAAACATATCTGTCAAAAATGATGTCAAGTCTTTTTAAACCAGAAAAAAGAGACACTGCAAAGAGCTTTTGGAAAAGTGACTTTACATATCTGTATTTATTCTGTATATCCTATATTTATCGGATATATCCTACATTATATCCAGATCTGGCTGAGCTGGGGAGGCAGAAAAAGCAAGGACAGGATTGATTTTAATGTAACGCAGAGTCAAAAAGGTACTGGCAGAACAGGTAGTTTCCTTATTTTATACATAACCCCTTTTTTAAAATCCTGTTGACTGCAGTCTTCATCAGTATAACCAAAGAGATTAGATATAAACAAAAAAAAATTAAATCACTTTTTGGCTCAACACTGGCTTGAAATTCCAGTTAGGAATGAAACCTCAAATATAAATTAGCTGCCTATTTACAGTGAGTACGGATAAATACCAGACGACTACCTTTAAATATCAGTGTCACAGATGGCTTTAAAAGGTGAATGCCTCTTTCCAGGCGATGGTACTCGTGTACGCTACAGACTGCTTTTATTTTTCGTTCATTTTCATGGAGAAAGCTGTTTTTCCCATATTGGCTCCAGAGATTTTTGTCAGTTGTGAGCAAGTGAGCTGGAACTTTCTTACGCCTCAGTTAATTTATCAACAGTTCCCTGTATTAAGTACAGACTGAAAGAAGGAGGCGGAGCAGCGGAGAAAGAGCTCATTGCTTTTATTTCACACCATTTTGAAACAAAGACTGCTAAAGAAAGCTAAAGCAGGGGAAGAGATAAATGGGTTGGCAAGAGAACGGTAAGTTATAGAGGGATTAGAAAGGATAAATCCAAATCACAGAGATGAGGAGGTAGGGTGTTGACTTTAAAAGAGGGATGGCACAATATTGTTTAGCCTCTGTAGTCACAGACAGTTAGCTCCTACTGCCACCATCGTCCTTTAGAGGAGTAACTCCCGCTGTTTGTGCCCGGAGAGCCCCCAGGGCTTGACTGACACAGATCAGAGAGGAGGAGAGGGCAGAGGGGAGGGGAGGAGGGGTGAAGGGAAAGGGGGATAAAGGGATGTGGGGGAGGTGGGAGTGAGCAGGGGTTCAGCGGGGTGGAAGGAATCAGAGGAGATGAGAGAGAAAGGGGTTCTGGTAGATGAATGGGGAATCACTTTACAGGCGATGAAGAGATCAGAGAAAGAGGTCAAGGGATGGTTAAGGGTGAGGGGGGGATCAGTTGAAAAACAAGGATGAAAGCGGCAGGGGAAAAAAAGAAGAGGTGGGATGAGGGGTTGGAGCAGAAATGAGGATCAAGGCCAGCCCGAGAGATAGCGAAAGAGCGAGACGAGGGATTTATTTGTCCTGGCCATTGATCTATGAGCTTTAGGGTCATGTACAGGGTGAAAATGCAGAGCTGACATACACATGACCTGCATCCAAGTGCTGGGCAAAGCTGCTGAAATCCAGTAAAAACATTATGTCTGATCAAAGCTCCTTTCAGTTGCTCCTTTATTCACACGGGGTGACAGAAGAGCGGAGCAGGTAGCACCACATATTTGACGTAGCTAATTGTTATGCCAAATGCCTTTTGTGACACAACCCATAAAGGCTTTGTCTCTATGTGGGGTGGAATGGACAGAGACTTGTAAGCCAAGTCTGTAAAAACAATGTCTTTTATACTTTTTTTAAAGATATGCTTGTTATTAGGATTTTATGTCATGGATTTTCCACAGAATCTCCTTTTAAATGTTTTATGATCCATGCATTTTTCTTCTACCGCATATCTGGGTCGCGGCGACAGCAGCCTGCGCAGAGAAACCCAGACTTCTCTCACACCGCCCACCTCTTCCAGCGAGTCCTGGGTCTTCCCCGGGGCCTTCTCCCAGTAGGACATGCCCCTAATACCTCGCCTACTGGGAGGTGTCCAGGAGGCATCAAGTCAGATGCCTGAACTGACTACTTTTAATGTGGAGGAGCAGCGGCTCTACTCAGAGTCCCTGTTGAATGACTGAGCTCCTCACTGTATCTCTAAGGGGGAGCCGAGGCACCTTTTGAAGGAAACTGATTTCCAATACTTCGCTCGGATCGCGTGACCGTAGGTGAGGGCAGGAAGGTAGATGGACCAGTAAATCGACAGCTTCACTTTTCTGCTTAGCTTTACCACAAAAGATCAGTACAGCATCCACATCACTGTACTGGTTTTATGAATTTATTACGAGTGGAATATTTTTTGAGAACAGTAGATAATTTGTCAGAAGAAAATATGAAAATTGCCTGTGATGGTGGGTCCTGGGAACACATCATGTCTTAAAATTTAAGTCCAACACATCAAAATATTTGATTTATAATTTCAGGAAGTTGAAAAAGTTGTTTATCTGTAGCTTTTGTTATTTAAACAAAGCTAATGAATATTCACCTCATTCTTTAACATGACTCCATACATCCTTTTTCTTAACTGCAGCGTTGAGTGAGAGGCAGGATCCACAGTTCACAGGTCACCAGTTCATCACAGAGAGACAACTGTCACATCCACATCTACACTCAATTTAGTCACCAGTTAGTCTAACAAATAACTCGCACAAAGAGCCATCCAGTGATAGACACTGCAGATTTGTTCAGGCTATAAATGCAGTGGTGTGAGGCGTTAATTCATGCGTCACACTTATTCCTGTACCAGTAAATCTACAGTCACACAAATTCCACATAATACTGGGTGTGTAGTAGGAAAACATTCACAAATATGTGCGTTGGTATGATAAATTCAAATTTCAATAATCTTTAAATCCTGCTGACTAACCTGCTGACTAAATGTGTGCTAGCTACATTAAGCGTGCGTGCTTATGTGTGGCCTGCTTAAACTGATGTGCAGACTGATGTTCCGGTTATACAGTCACGTCTTTGTTCCTTTTATTTCGTTCTCTAAAAATAAATCATGCGGAACATTTAGACGTGTTTGGCAAGGCCTCGTATCATGTACAACAAAGTGACTGTTCCCCCCCATTACTCTCAAAGCAAGGCTTAATGTTGGTGATTATCATCCACACTATATGATGATCACTGTAAATTTGTGTTTGGGGGGCAATTGGAGTGTCACAAGTAAGATATTTTAAGGTGGTTTGCATGCTGAATGCTTAAATACCCTCTTAAATCCTGGAATATTTACTTTTTATTCAGTTTCTTTGATAGACTGTGACCAAAAATGCTTCAATAGGGTGACTCATGTCTTTTTCACTTGGGTGTGTCACCCTGCAGCTCAGTCTTAACAAGCCAATAGACTGAATAAGTGTGGAAGAGCAAAGTCACCCTGGAGTATTACTTAAAAATGTGGAGTTTGCGGCCTTTTACTTCTAAATGGGACATAAGCAGCGAAGAAGCAAGAGTCCCCTATATCTGCAATGTTACCTGCTGTGCAGTCTAAGCAGGTTGCCCTGAATAAAACAATGTCCTCTTTTTCCTTCTGTCTCTCTCCTCCCTCAGTGGAAGCAGCGGGGGCAGCGGCAGCAGAGAGAACAGTGGCAGCAGTGGAATTGGCATTCCCATCGCCGTGCCTACACCCTCCATCCCCAACTCTGGACCAGGTGAGCTTGACAGTGATGGTGACTTAAACAGTAAACGGTAACAATCAACCAGTCGGTGTCCAAAATGGGATGATTTTTTTCAGTGAGGCTACTGTTGCAGCCAGCTTGCCTCTGAGATTTTTTAAAAAAACTGAAAAAAGTCTTTTTTTTTTTTTTTTCAAGCTTCTTTTTTCTTTTTTCTTTTTCTTACCTTGATAAGAAATGCAGGGAGAAATATTTGCTTTAATAAGTAAGAAATCTGTGTAAACCCTCAGGAATGTCGTCACTTGAGTTCTGGTGTTTTCTCCACCCAGTTAAAATGAGATGATGACACTACAGGACTGCGCTGTTTGGCAAGCTGCACACCATAGACTTCAACTAAATAAGGTCTGGATGTAGCTTCCAGGTCAGAAATGGTCACCAGAGGGCGACTCCTCTTGTTTAAAGATGAGTCCAGTTTCACAGAAGTCAATGAGAAGATGATCCTACAGCTCAGTTGATATTTGACCTCAGTAAACATCTCCTAATGAGAATGTGTCCTTATACATTAGTTTTAGCTAATAGCTAATGCAACAGTGTTCATTTGTTTAAAGTCATTATCATTATATAGAGTAAAATATACAATAAAAACAGTATGCAAGGTGACAACCTTGGACTTCATGAACATCTGGGACAGATCACTGTTGCTACTAATTGTCCATCTTTTAGGTACAGTCTATGGTGTGTTCTCTGTAAATCAAACTTTAAACACATACATGTCTCAATCAATATATGGCTAAAAAATGGAATTTAAATAAGTGTTTTTAAGCGTAAAATCTGAATATATGATGAAGTTTGATAAAGTGTAAATGTATGACGCTTTTGGCAGATAGAGAGAGTGTGCATCACAAAGCCTATGTTTACCAGACAGGGATTATGGAGCCCCATTGTGTTCTAAGCACAGCTGATTCTCTATCCTACTGTGTAAATAGGCCAAGCTGTGTGAGGCCTGACACTTTACAGTTAAACAGTAAAGCCCACGTAACACGACGAGCTGCTACACGTGGTGTCGCACTGTACTGTGATCACTGCGGTGATGGTGCTGCGTTTAAGTTTGGAGTATTGTAGGTTGACGTAGCAGCTGTTTTACCTCGGCGCCGGGATCAGGCCAGCAGCACAGGACTATCCACAGCACTCCTTCTCTCTCTCTTTCTCTGTGATGTGCAAGCTGGTCGCCATGGAAACACTCGATTCATACCGCAAAGGAGTGTGTCCAAGTGCGCTCCGTCTCGGAGAAGTCGAAGCGCTCCTCCAGGCCCGGAGGGTTCTTAAGTAAATTGATATGATGTTATGTAATAGAGGTGTAGGAGGCGGCGAGGACACGCTCTGCTCCTGCCTCACCGCTAAATGGTCACTAACGTGAATCCTCCTTTCAGTCCCAACCATGCCTGCTCCCCCGGGAGCCCCTCCGCCTCCCCCACCCCCTCCTCCTCTACCTCCACCTGCTCCTCCCATGGCCGGGATGGGCCCTCCAGCACCACCGCCGCCGCCGCCTCCACCCATAGGTGAGATTCCTCGAAGCTCCAGAGCCGCTTGTGTGACCTCTGCCGACTGGATGGCGGATCATCACCGTGGTGTCACGGAGGAGATGCACAAAATAAGGGTGCTGTGGGTGCCGATGTCCGTCTGTGCACACTGCAAGCAAAGGGTCTTCTTATCATATCTTATCATAGCTTTCCTTTTTAAAAAAATCAAGAATAAAGCAACAGAAACAGCCGCATCTTCTCTAAGAGATTTCTCTGTCATCCACTTAGGCTGAAGCAGTATTCACAAAATGAGAAAACATTATTAAGGAAATGGGAGAGAAAGATAAAAATCTAATTGTGCTCTCGACGAGCGTTGGCCATGACGAGCTTTCCCCAGCCAAGAAACTCGCTGAACTAAACACGTCAGCCAAAGATTTCTGGGTTGTTCAGCTCTGTCGTTGCTTGCAGTGTGGACAGAGTTTCGTGCTTCTGTTAAGCACAGTGTGACATTTAACTTAATCCTTCACGGTGGTGGTTTTGGTGGTGGTGGTGCTCTTCTTCACTGAAGTGTAATCGGTTAATACAGAAGTCTCATGTCACCTAGGGCATGGCTAAAGTTAATTAGTGCCTGTAATTTCTCTTAAATTGGTCCTTTACATTTTAATCTCAAGATGTTGTGGATAATAAAATATGCAAGTTTTTTTTCAACTCTGTACAGATGTACAGAAATGTGACTTTGAGACTTCTATTGCAGGTACAGTAAGTGGCTCATTTGATATTTTTTAATTTCCAAAAACATGATTGTGGTTAAAGCTGCATCAGGCAACACTTTCCTGAACTCAAGCTCATTCACATTTAAAGCTGTAAGCTGGTTGTGGACATTCCAGACTCTGGTATCATAATTAACCCTTTTAATTGGTAATCGGCTTGGCTCCGATTTGAGATGAGTTTGCATCTTTAAATCTCCCCATTTGATTGTCAGCCTGTCGTCTCTGTGCCGCAACGCTGCTACTTTCTATTTGCGTGTGCATTAGCTGTGATCATAGTCTGTGATGAAAGAGAACAACTATTTTTGCAAAGTTGCAAAAAAAGATTGGTTGTTACTGTAAATGTTCACCCATCAGCAGACAAAGCTAAAGATAACTTGCTGATGCAGGGTGCGGTCTGTTTAGACAGATGTAGTATAAAAAGTAAAACATTCCTATTGGGCCTAACTTTTAAAATTACAATTGCTGCACCAGCATTGGTAGACTGAGGGCTCAAACAACACGTCACATGTAGTACATTTAAAGCTAAGTTGTCCCTCTAAACCTGATTTATTGGAAACCCTGTTATGTTTTTATGTAATTAGTTGCCTTTTATTGAACACTGTGCTCAATGCGTCTTTGCAACAGGCTTAGAGAGTGGGTGAGCTGAATTCAGAGATGCTAATGAGTTTTACTGGTAGAAAGTAAAGCAGTGACTCAATATGGAGACTGTTTGAGCCACAGCAAATGCCACATAATGATTTCAGGGTAATGGACTCCCCAAACCATTCAGCCAGCCATTTGGGTGCTTCAGATACTCAGCAGTGCCTGATGTAGCTTTAATTTACACGGCCTCTGAATCACAGATTCCTGATGCTGGGATTGATTTAGAGTCCGAGCTCTGTAAAGCTGAAAAGCATCCAGCTGTTTCATCGGTGTCCACCGGTAAGTGTCTAAGCCTGTGCAGCAGCTGCTCTTCGCTCATCGACTCCGGTAATCTTTGTGACCGAGAAATGTGCACATTTTATCCTCTGAACATCACAAGTCTCTTTATTTTCCACTTATAATTATTCCGCTGGTGACACTATAGCGAAGTTTATTTGTGGTTGTTTTCCTCTGAATCTTTACTTCCTCTGGTCCCACCCATTCCTATCTCTCCCGAGAGGATGTATATTATCTAGAAATGTGAACAGGAAATGCTCGAGCAGAAGAAAGAAAGGCAGAAAAAAAACTTAAACCCCTCCTCGCCCTCTCTATTTTTGTCGCCCACAGCCGCACACATTGCTTCAATCTTCAAATAGGTCTTTGTTTTTTTTTTAAAGCTGTTGTTCAGAGATGCTTCAGTTATTCTTTGATGGGCGGTGTAGTGATGCACGTAATCCTAAATGCTACCTGCAATCTTTTAAACCGTGTCAAACATACGGCCCGCGGGCCTGAATCGGCCTTGTAAAGACTCCATTCTGCATCGTTGACAACTTAAGAAAATGTGAAGGAAGGGCAAAGATTTTGAACTGTTTTTTCTTAAGTTTTACAGTTGTTCCTGTTGATAAAGATCCCCCGCACACCCACCCACTGCCATCTATACTACACCAAAGTGAATCAATGAAAGCTTCATATTCTAAATCTATACTTACAGGACACCCTGACCAATGAACTATTGTTTCCTTTTGTTTACTTCATACATTTATCATGCAGTTTCACTGGTCCAGCTCACTTCACATCAAAGCGTGCCATATAAAATGAGTTTGAAATCCCTGTTTTAAATTGTTGCTTCAGCACAAACCTGCAGGATCCATCTGTTCTGTTGCTGCGCTCTTATTCCTCAATCGATCCTTCCTTTCCTTCTTGTCTAAGAAAGCTACATTTAAGATAACTTGTTGATGAAACTCTTCATGAAGTGTCTTACTTTTATAATCAAATTACAATCTCTGTTGCTTCCCCAAGATCACCTGCTTCCTCTGACTTGTGTTGACTAACTTTAACATTTTTTTAATAGGCAGGGGGCTCTGATCAGAATTTAAAAGCTCATGTTATCTCACACGGTGTTGATGATTCATGTTTTGGTTGGTTTCCCCCTTCCCTCTCATTTCCAACCTCCTTCCCTCCTTTGCTACCCTGCTTGGCTTTCCTCTCTTTCCTCCCCGTCTTTGGGTGTTTCTAGCTGTGGCCCCTGGACCTGGTCTGGGACCCGCTCCAATGTCCCAGTTTGGAACCATCTCGCGGCAGATTTCGCGGCACAACTCTTCCAACTCCTCTGTCTCTATGGTTTCGGCCACGGGCACCTACCGGCGGGCGCCGTCGGTCACTTCGCAGTTCTCCTTGCAGCAGCAGCAGCAACAACAGCAGCAGCAGCAGCAGCAACAGCAGCCTCATATTAATGGAGGCACTCCTGGCTATGGTCAGAACTCAAGTAAGGCCCTCTTGTCTCCAGCTCCCAACTGCTTTCTAGATCCAGAGCTGTCACCGAAGGACACACAACCTCACATTCTTCCCAAATCATGCACCCAAAGCGAGCTAACCTTTGTAGCCACACACCAAAACTTTATATTTTATATTTGCAAGTAAATCAGTGCTTTCTGAAGGTCAGGCCGAGTTTTTCACAGAACTATTGACGTTTCTTTTTAATCTGAAAGTGCAGGTTAAGGCTTTTTATCCAACTGTGGGACATCTTTAGTATTGATGCAGAATGCCTCATCCTTGGATTCGTACACAGATGCAGTGCAGGCAATCAATGTTGGCTAGCAGTGCAGAGTCACAGTCTTTGGCATCTTGTAAAAACTTAGGCAAAGTTTACTGGCTGTGTATTGTACTGCAGTTTAGTTAGGTCAGCTGTTAACCTCACTTCAATTACGCCTATATTGCTAAGGGATCTCTTTGCACAGATTTATTAGGTGGGGTCAAGAAAATAAAGGCAAAGCACAGGCATCATTGATTTTTAAATCTCTTTTTAAAGGGTAGACTTGCAGCTTGAGATAGCAGGAACAGTTAGGTGGCCTTTTCACGCTGTATGGATCCCATTTATACAGATCACAGTGCAAGCCAGATGACCTCCAGATGTGCACATGTGCCCGTTCCGTTCCAAACACTTCATTCAGAGAGAATTTACACCTCGCATGTGGTCTTTCTTGCACATCTGCAGATTCCTTGTAGCTTTGTCATTGCCTGAAGCCTAACAGTGGCATTTTCTGAAACACTGGTCTCTGACTACTACTTATTCACAGCATTTAACCTAAAATTGATCATGTGATCTGAGGAAAACTCTAACATGAGAATCTAAAGTAGTCTTAACATTATTACAACCGGTCTGAAGGGAGTTGCTTCCCATGAGTTCAGGATGAGACATCTAAAGCAAATACTGCCCCCTTGTGGCTATTAGAAGTCCCCCTTTTTTCGATTTAGTGGAAACGGTCTGATCGACAGAAATCAAACATAATCTGCTTTTTATCCTCTTGCTCAAATGATCCCGTGATATGTGAATCTCATCACAGTTGCAGATGTCGCTGAACTTTTCAGCACGTGTTTGCATCTGATCTATGATCTCTATCAAATAGAAGAAAAAAAATATGTTGATCATTTATTTAAACAATCAGTCTTCCAGTATAGTGCTTAACTGTGCTTTTGTTAGATGTTTTCACGCTCCCAGTTCTTGCAGTGTGTCTGTGTTGACTGTTGTTTGCTTGGGGGTTGGGTTGGACCCTGAACTGTCTTTCTTGGTGACTGATGGGCTTTGTCTTTTTCTCCTTCTCTGATGCTCACTCTGTCGGCCTTCCTGCCTTTTTCTCCGCTGGCTTTCAGTGTCTGTCGCTCCTCCTCCTCCCCCCATGCCCCAGCTGACTCCACAGATACCTCTGACTGGCTTTGTGGCCAGGATGCAGGAGAGCAGTAAGTGAAGAGGCTAAGACACACACAGCACTTTCCTCGTTATCTGCGCCAACTGTTCCAACTCTCAGAACACTGAGCATGCACTGTGTGTTCATCCTGTCTGTTCAGAGCCATTAATACCGTCCTCTTCCAAAACTGAACTGAGTCTTACTAGATTCCACTCATTATTTAAGCATCTATTAGGCAACTTATAATTTAGTTTATTTCTGCAGCTACAAATCTACACTACTATAGAGGTATAATACACAGTACTTGTAGCACTATAGAGTTACGCTAAAGTCATTGATAATGTTTAGGGTAAAACGTGCCAAAGGTCACCACAGAGCATGAGCACATAAGATGGGATTCTCTGCTGTCCCCTCTGGTCCAAAATCTGCCATATGCTCATTTACTAAAAGGGAACTAATATATTAATGGTAAACTTCACTAGAATAGCTCTGGATAATTTGCTGATACAACAAATTATTTATTTTATAGTGGCCTGTATTGAAACTCCTTAATTCACACTTTGTTATAAGCAAAGCATTTTAGCTGACAATTAACTCAAAAGCCATTTCTTTGATTGGATGCCCCTCGCCTGGCTTCCTTAAACAGAACCTGGCACTTGTGGGTCCCTACAGGGACCAGAAAATGACCTTCTGCATAATTTCTTGTTGTCAAGGCAAAATTCAGACCTTAATGTACACACTAAACACCGTTAAATAAGCTGCTGTTACTCTCGACTGCTTTTACACACATAAGAACATTTTGTAAGTGTTAACATGATTCTTAAACAAACCCTGGTATCTATGTTGTATTTGCAAAACTTCTGCACAGAAACTGTAGTAACCGTCTGGTCTGATTTGGTCTCACCAATATTAGGCAGACGTGCCAGTGAGCTCAATTTGAAGTAACACACACACACACACACACACACCTGCCTTGGCTTTTGGGTGCTGTTGGTCTCAAAAATGAAATTGTATCTACTGTAAACCTCAGAGTCAGATGGATGAGGTGTGCCTGATATACCCATGTAAGGAAATTCCATCTTTTTGACACCAAGCAGAGAATTTAGCAAACAGTGACCCTGTTGACCGTGTTTAATGTCAGCATCCAACACTTTAACTGTATATTCTAGACAGTATGGCGTCATATTTTCAGTTTGTTATAGTGTCAGATGCAGTCTGTATACGTTTTCATACCTTTTCTTGTCCCGGAGTGGATGCCCTCAGCTCTAACCTACTAAATGGCATGACTTGGAGTGTATTTTTCATTATCTAAGTGCTCATAAATGATATATAGGTGTCCTTTTTTCTGCATATGCATGTGAAGCGACGTTCAAAGCTTCAACAAGAGCACAAACTACATGAGCCACTTGAGAGGTTCACACACACACACACACACACACACACACACGGCATGTCATTTGTGAGAAGCCTTGCAGCCTGCTTGATTGTCAGACAAACTTTGCATGCCTTGATTTATTTATTATGCACGATTCTCCCACCGCCGCCACCTCTATCACCAACGCCATCTTGTGACTCCAACCAAAATGATAGTCTCACTTTTGATGTCCGTTCAATAGTTGCAGATACTCCTACTCCTCCTCCCCCTCCTCCTCCGGATGACATGCCCATGTTTGACGACTCGCCACCGCCTCCGCCGCCTCCTCCAGTGGATTACGAGGAGGAAGACGCCGCAGTCGTGCACTACAACGACCCCTACGCCGACGGAGACCCCCAGTGGGCTCCCAAGAGCTACATCGAGAAAGGTTTGCTTAACGTTTCTAATTATTTGCAGGCGAAGTCCTCCCGTTGGGTACCGAGTCCAAGAGCAAACCTTTTCCCTTCCTGTTCGCAGTGGTGGCAATCTACGACTACGCCAAGGACAAGGACGACGAGCTGAGTTTCATGGAAGGCGCCATCATTTACGTCATCAAAAAGAACGACGACGGCTGGTTCGAAGGCGTGTGCAACGGCACCACCGGCCTCTTCCCCGGCAACTACGTGGAGTCCATCATGCACTACGCCGACTGAAGGGACCTTTCAGTTAAAGTACAGCATATTTATTCAGTCATATCACGATCCACTGAGAGACTGACGGCAGAAATCTGACTCCCGAGATGCATAACCATGTGATCCCCCGCCGCCCTTTTTCTTTTGATATGACGGAATGTTTTTTCCCTTACTGATTGCAAATAAAATTACAAAGGTATATCTATTTAGTTAATTTTGGTGTTATGGACAGGTGGGGAACATTTAAGGAATATGTAAAATAAACTTTTTTTTTAATGAATTGGACTGCACACGCTCACACAGTTGAAGGATGTACGGTGAGATCTTGCCTGAACAAAAATCTTTGTGAACAAGAGTTTTTAGGTTTTGATGGAACAAATAAAAATGTAACGTAAGCACCTTCATTGGAAGTGTTTGTACTGTTGGTTGTACATAATCCGAGCTGCAGCCACTCCGGGAGGGAAGGGGGGGGTTCTGTAATGTAAATTCAGTGAATGTCGATCATATGATGCTTTTCATTAGTGATGCCGCCCTCCTCCTCCTCAACTCTGTAAATGACAGATGGACGGTTGGTGATTCGCAAATAAATACTGTAAATCGTATTTCAAAGGAAAAAGAAAATTTACTGCGGGAAAATCATTCTCAGCGTCGAAGCATGCAAAATTTTTTGAGATCTAATGTAATTTTAAGTTTATTGCCATTATGCTTCCATTATGTTGTAAATGTATACACCTTTGCTTTTTTTATTACACTGTTGAAATCACTTTTTTTTTTTAACTCTAAAGTAAATGACAGGCTCGTCCCTTTTATCTCCTTTTTTTAAAAATTGAAGTTGAAGCTTTCTCATGAATTTGGGTTCATCTAAAGCAAGAGAAGACATTCCATCCATTTTTGGCTTATTATGGAGCATTTTAGGATTCACTGTTAATTTTATATGCAGAAAATGTGGAAGATCTTTCAGTGACTGTCAGGAATAGCATTCCTGTGCAAATGGGTGACAAATTAAAGGAAAAACATGAAGCCGTGACCCCCCCCAGCCTTAACGTGAAGGGACTGTTTAGGTTCTCAAACCTTGTCTTGTGTGCCCTGCTTCTGAACCTCTGTACTACAATTTTAGCAAAGTAAAGATGAGGACTACCACAACAACAGCACAGGGTTTATTTCTTACTAAGTGTTGAAACATTTCTAACCCTTTCTAGGTTGCTAATACTCCATCCTGGGGCACAGAGGGGTCACTGGATCATTTGTGTATGAAAACTGTGATTATGCCCTTTGGAGTCACCAGATCTCATCACCATCATGAAACCTGAAAATTGTTTTAACCCCTCTGTTGGCCTGGCAAACACTTCCTGCAATTTGTCACCTGAGACTGGAATCGTCCTGCCCCAAAACTGCCACGTGACAATTCACATGTGATAACGTAGACCATTTAAGCAACTAGTACCTCCTCGGTCTTCTCAAAGCACCACTGGCCCTGTCTGGGTTCAAAGACCGCGCTGAATGCTAGGAACGTGTAATCCTCTGGGCTGCACGGGTGTACATAATATGATAACTCCAGTATAAATCAGCCAGTCCATACGTAGGTGTCTCTCAGGTATAAGAATCATCATCTTGTACTTTTTCATGCTGGTTCTGTCATCTATGACCTCCAAATGCAGTGTTAAACCGCTACCTGCTGTGGTCACCTTTCACCCAGTTTCTTTTATTTCCAGCTCAGTTTCATCATAGATCTCTCGCTGCCCTTCATTTGTACATAATAAAATGTTGATTGAGAAATTTATGTACAGTGTTTTATAATAAACAAATCTATGTACAATATGCATGTGTCATGACTTTTGACAAGGAACCAAAGCTTCGGCTTGAATGAAATGTAAAAAAAAAAATAAAGCAGTTGGTTTATTGAGCGCACAGTCATTGCAGATGTTAAGGCCGTGGTCGTTACAGGACACTTTGCATCACAGAAGTAACCATATAAAGAAAGACATGTGACTGATTGGCCTTTGAGGTGAGGACGGATCCAAGCGAGTACACAACGATGCACTTCCTTCTCATTTGGAATTACACAGATGTTGCAACGCCTCCGTCACAGCTCAGGACCAGCGTGTAACAAACTGTTCGCTCACAGTCGGCTAGTCTGAGCCACGGGAGGCTTTTGCAGTTACAGTACTGTAAGCAGTGAAGGGTTCAGCTGCAGTTTTCAGTTGTAATTATTCATTTACATATCATATGTTTCCTGTACGGAACTCAAACATCACAATTTGCCTAAATATCAAGTTTACTTGCGCTTCGTAAGGATGCACGGATTTAACGGCCTGGTTTGGGGCTTTCAACAAATCTGGTTACATTTGTTGTGTCGCACCAACTTTGTCCTGTGAAATGTTCTAAGACCGTTTGAGGAGGAGCTGAAAAATTTTAAAATTCTTCTTTTTATGATGATTCTTGTTATCAACAACAAAATAAATATTGGCATTGGCATCAGGTATCAGTCAAGCTAAAATTTTAAACATCAGAATGGGCCCAAAAAATAAAAAAAATAAATCAGTGCATCCTTAATACCAAACCTCAAGTCAAGAGGAAAGCGCCACGATTCAGTTCAGAGACCCCTGCTTGCCGTTTTGTTCTGTTAAACCAGCCGGCTGCCACGTTAAGCCAGAGTTGGCACTCAAATCAGCACCAGAGGTCCATCCAAACCAAACTCCTGTTGCCTCCCTTGCTATTTTTGTCCAACCCTGCTGGTCTAAGGACTTAAAGGTGGCAGGTAAATTGCTTTTCTCCCCTGGAGTAGCTGCCTGAAGAGAAGCCCAGCAGAGGAGGATCATTTGTCTCTGGTTAGCACCATCTCTGTGAGCCTGATGAGGGCGTCTCTCTCTGGGGATGGCCTGAGCCTACTGATCTGCCTGATGGCTTCTTTGCAGTAGTGCTGGGCCAGGTAGTTGGTCTGCTGCACACCATTGCTCTAAAACAGAAGGAGCACTCACATTATTAAAGTTTTTAATTTTTTAACCTATATCGGATTTTTAAGACTGACCAATACAGATATGTGGTAATTTACAAAAAAAAAAATACCGATACTTTTTTTTCTAAATATTTTGAACAGTTTCCCTAACATTTATAATTTATTTATTTATCTAAATGAGTCTGCTTGGATCAGCTGGTTGTGAGTTTGTGGATTCCAAACTGTTGTCAACAGAGAAGCTGCAGAGCTCCCTCTGGTGGAGAAACTACATAACTTTAATGCACAGATTTTTTTATTTTTATGATTTTTTTGCTTTTTAGGCGGGTCTTTTTTCTTTAGTGATCGGTTAGCGGTGAAGAGAAGACATGAAGAAGAAGTCACGCAGCAAAAGGCTGCAGGTTGGATGTGAACCCGGGCCGCTGCATTTCAGCCATAGGGCATATGGGCACCTGCTCAACCAGTGAGCTGGCAACTGGCATCTGCCACTCATAACATGGTCGAAGGACAGTTCTTCTATCCTTTAAAAAAAAAAAAAGTAATTTATCAACAGCTATAAATGCTGATACTGTCAGCAAATAGCTAATACTGGATGATAATATCAGCTTGCTGATAAGTCGGCTCTGGCTCTGCTATCAACAATAAAACACTACAATCACTGACAACTGCCTTTTTGTCACGCAGAGCTCAGCTTCGTTTACTAAACACCTACTTCTGGTTACAGTTTTGCAGCCTTTTGTGAATGATTAAATATTACAGCAGGCACTGTTCATAACCTGGTTATACCAACCCTATGGTAAAATACGATGTGGCAGCATCATGCAATAATGGAGGAAGGAGAAATTCATAAAAGAATAAAGGAAGCGAGTTCACCTTAAAGCACAAGTAAGACCGGATTAAATTATTTCTTCAGAAAATGTCCTTGACCAAGGCACTCCATACCGTTTTTAATAATCAGGACTGATCCCTCTCTAAGGGACGCCCTGGGACAAGTCTCTGTCTTTGAGTGATTCGGCCAAATCCCAGATCTAAAGCCCAAAGAACATCTGACAAGAGACCCTGAAGATGACAGTTTAAGCACTTTCCCATCTAATCTGACCAAGCCTTGGAGGATCTGCACAAATCCAGGTGTGATCTGTGCTCACACAGTTTACGCCAGAGTACCGAGTGAGTTTGACTACTTCTGTAAATGAGACTTCTCCTTTGGATTTTTAAATGCATTTCGAAAACTCTATAAAACCATCCTGACAACGTTAGTTTCAGAGTGCAGATTGTTAGACCTTGACCTACAGTCCGAGCAACACTTCAGACTAGGTAAAGTTCTTAGCATTGCTTTTAGATCTCTCTCTGCTCTTTATTTGTACACAATAAAACACTTCTTGAGAAATGTATGTACAGTGTTTTATTATAAAAAAAAAAAAATCTATGTCAACATGCATGCGTCATGACTTTTAAGAAGCTCATTTCTCATGATTTCATTTATGTTTTTTAATATCAATTTTATTAAGAGAGCACTTCTTTTGGTTGGACCTTTAAGGCTTTTACTTATGGTGCATTACGGGTCATACCTGAAGGACGTACTGCCAGGCTCGATCTACGTCTCCTTTGGAGGCAAAACGTCTCATGATCATTGCATGAAGCTCAGGAAACTGAAATGACAAACGGATAAAAACTGACTATAGACAGTTTGCAGTCCATCTCGTTTAGCTAGTGGTGCACAGTTTGTCTGCATGTCCTGACTAATAGCGATCGTGGCGATGTCTCACCTGCTGACAAGCAAACAGGACCGGACCAGTAGCCAAACCCAATTTCAAATCGGCCGCTGCGGGCTTCCCCAGCTGACTGGCTCCAGATGTGAAGTCCAAAACATCATCCACCAACTACAGGACAAAACAAACCGCCTTATTACATAGAACTACTGTGCAAATTAAATCATTACTGATATTTGCTCATCACTGAGGGCGACGCTTTGCTTAACAGCCGGTACCTGAAATGCAATGCCAACATTCTTCCCATACTGGTACGCTATTTCATGCACTTCAGGATCAGAGTTTACCAGAATGGAAACCTTAAATGAAAAAGAGCAGACAGTCAATGAAAAAAACATTAAAAGTGCAGTAAACGAGGCTTTTCTCCATCTCTCTGCTATTTATGTGAAGACAGAACGTACATACTGCTTTACAACTGTTTGCAATAAGACTCGCTGTCTTCTTGAAGGTCTTCTCGAGGTAGTGTTTGAATCGCTCGTTCTCGTTCTCCTTGGAACCCAACTGCATGAATTCACCTGCAATCGCAAGGCTATATGTAAATGCATTCTTCCAGCCAGTTCTTCTGCATGCTGGTTCTCGGCTCATCGTGTCGCGACATACCTCGCACCAGGTCCTCTATGACCTGAGATAAAACTTTTACCACTGTGATGTTACCGATACGAGCCAAGGCCATTGAGGCAGCCGAGAGGATGAAATCTCCGGCTAAGATAGCCTGGAAGAGAGGAGGCCGAATGATAAACGAACGGATGGTTTGGAAAAACATATCAGACCAAATGATTTTATCTCCCTTACCTTTTTTTCACCCCACACTTCATTAATTGTTCTCTTCCCTCTTCGCTTATCCGATCCATCTATGACATCATCATGCACCAGGCTGGCAGTGTGAATCATTTCAGAGATCATAGCGATGGCCCTCTGCCCTGGGAGCAAATCTCTACAGTGGACAAACGCAGACAGCAAACAGGAGGAAGTCAGATGCAATTATCTGAAACATAAGAGTTTGTCAAGAGGCACGGTGCAATCAGGACTCTGACCAGTGTGTTGCAGAGTAAAATACAACTGAGTTTAGGGTCGTTTACCCGGCTCTGTCGCTGTGGATGTTAAGGGCGCGAGCCATCAGGACCACTATCATTGGTCGGATGGCCTTCCCCTTGCCATCGAAATAGTATTCACAGAGAGATTTCAGCTCTACTTTGGAGACAAACAGCTCCTGTAAAGGACAGTAAAAAGCATGCGTTTTATTTCCGCCATAATCAACTGCTGTGCAGAAAGAAATCTGCCTATCACCACAGGGCAGGAAACCGACCCAACAGCCTTTATTAATTTGTCACAGCCATTGCAAAAATGTCTCAGACAGACTTCCTTTTAGTATTTCTCTTCGTTCTTTAGCAGCTTAAAACCCCTATTGTGAAAGAAGGGTGTGGCTTTGCTCTGTTGGCGGGTGAGAGGTGAGGCAGACTGGTTCAAGGAGAAATTCACAGTTGAATGGGAAAGCTAACAGGCTTGTTGGTTAATAAGTAGTGTGTGGAGCCCAATATAGAAAAGTCCTATACAACTGATGTTATACAAATCAATTTCAATGTATTCAATATAGCACAAGTTCACAACAACTGTGATCTCAAGGAGTTTTCTTTTTAAAAGGTAAAAACCTCCCAGTATTAGTGAATGAATCCTAACTGCATTAAAGATAAAGTGCATGCTATGCAAACATCTGGATTTAACTACTGATTTGTTCAACCTTAAAATTGGGTTGAAAAACTAATAAATGTGAACTGAAGTAAAGCTGTTACTTTTCGAGAAGTGACCAGAGAAATGGATGCAACACGAAACAGAATAATAGTTTCTGTTTATAATGCACGACAGTTGCTTCAGCACAACTATTCTATTTGAAAGCTAAATTGGATTGATCTCTGTAAACATCAACAAGACTTACTTTTCTGATGTCGTCATATAAACTCGTCAAGTCTTTCTGGGCTAACGTGAAGGGGTCCTTGGGCTTTGTGTCACTGTGTGTCGCCCTGCAACAGCAGGACTGTAGTGTTGGAAGCAGCAACCGTGACTGGTGTCTGGGAAGAAAGATATGCAAATATTTATGCTGAAACTGAACGTGTGATTTGAAATGCGCAATCTCCTCAAATATATCAATAAATAAAATTCTAAAAATCACTACTTAGCTGGACTACCTAACAACTCACCTGATTAGAAAGTTTCCTGCTTTCATGTTTATCTGTGCACCTGTTGGCGGCTGAAATTGAAAATGAGATCATAACAAAGATGAGCTCAGGCATGTGCAGCTCATCAGGTTTGCAGAGGCTCCAGTACCCTGGAGTTAGTTGTTATTAAACAATTTTAAACCTACACGGGATCAGTTATTTATGGACCCAGATTTTAAGCCCTGGGTGCATTAACTTAACATAGGAACAATAAAATCAAGAATGCTCACAGTAACTGGGATTGATACTAGATAGAAACATTATTTTCTGTTTAAAATGCAGGTGTTACATTTCATATAACTGAAGTCTTGCACATGTGGGTCAATGTCGAATAAATGAATGAATGAATGAAGTGCAACTGAGGCAGGCAGCTGGCCAAGTCAAAGACAGCTTACGTGCAAGCAGGAAGTCTCAACCTTTATGAGCTCAACAAGTCACCAATCATTTCATTTAAACACACAGATGTAAAATTCTCTTTACTGACGAATGGAAATAAAGTTTCACTGGCATGGGATATGACAGATAGTGGAATAAAGCAGAAGTGGGCATTGCCTCTAAACCAGCGGTCCCCAACCCCCGGGCCTCGGACCGGTACCGGTCCGTGAGTCGTTTGGTACCGGGCCGCGAGAGTTGAGGCTCAGGTGTGAAATGTATGGTTTTCAGGGTTTTTATCGGTTTTCAACGTTATTTTGTTATCGTTTTATCGTTAACTCGGTTTTCCTGGGTCTTTTCACGTGTGTTATGAATAAATCTTCTTTTTTTCGGTACCGGCACTAGTTTTATTTTGTTGTATTCATCCGCGACACCTCATTGCCGGTCCGTGAAAATATTGTCGGGCATAAACCGGTCCGTGGCGCAAAAAAGGTTGGGGACCGCTGCTCTAAACCACCACTCTGCAGTGTATGACCTTCCTGGTTTTGAAAAGTCCTCCATGCCGGTTCCAGCTTTTTATTAACCGCAAACTCACCCTGGTTTCCGGCCTGGAGATGCAGGAAGCCCGGCTCAACAAGGATGCAGAGGCGGAGGAAGACACAGGCCTGCCCTTCAAGTGCCACAAATTTTCTAATATAGTCGTGGCCGTGCAGCCCGTAGTCAACCTCGGGCATTGCCTCCACCACGGCCCCGCCATGTTACCTTAGGTTTACAGCATGCATCGGAAGTTACATATCGCAACGTGAACCGGAAAAAGAGTAAAGGAATATCCGGTGACGTCTCATAACGAGGAGCAGCAGAAGGCAGGAAATGATGGAAAGAGTAAATGCGCAATAATTTAGGTATACATACCTCAAGCTAGTGCTGGAAAATGTCTTCAAGCTCGTCTTCAGATAATATACAGATGTCTGGGATGAGGCTAGTTGCTGGGTTGCTAACAGCTAAGCTAGCTCTCGCCTTTTCATGACACTTTATTATTATTTGGGGTGTAATATGTAATAATAAACTAACGTAAAAACTAAAATTACCCTATCGTTATTTACAGGTATACGGTAGAGCTGACAGACAAAGTTAAGGTTGTTTAGTTCATGTTTAACTCATTATTTATTTAAGTTAATAGTTAAAAAAAAACTTAAAAGTTTATTGGAGGAATTGTGTATGAAACGTAACGTGCAACTGATAATTTATTTACTCTGATTAAGGTTTAAAAGTCCTGAAATACAATTTTAAGATCCTTTTACATCACTCCAGTATTTCCATTTAATGCCAAACAAAAATTATATTTTACTTAACACTTTAGTAGCCTATTAATAGTGACTAAGTCTTTTTTTTTTTACTATCGTAAGTAAAAGATCAGCTGTTTGGCTTAGAATAAGCACTAAGGGGAAGTGTGGTTTACCCTTTTTTATTGCTTCCCTCAGATCTGCTATCTTTAATGCAGTGCTTCTCAAACCCTGGGCTGTGGATGTGGATAACCAGGTGAAAAATATAAAACAAAATTAAGGTGAACTAGAATATAATATGATTTTTTTTAAAGTTAATGATTGATAAAACTATGGGGCGTTTGGTATGAACCTTTCAGCTTCTTAAAGTGGGGCATGCCAGAGAAAAGTTGAAACCTGGTTCTGTAAGTCAGCTGCTCCATCTGTGAAAATGTGGAGCACCTGTACAGCACTAGTCTTTGCTCTGGTGGCAGCATCGAGCTTCACATCTGTGTATGTCCTGGAGTTCTGCCAAAATATAAGTCCTGAGTGTCACAGTGATGACAACACCGCATCAAACAGCCAATCGTCATTGCACATTGTGAAGTCCAAGTGGACCTTGAATGCTTCAAGCCTCATGCATGACCTCAACCAGTTCAGAGTCTCCTGCAAGAAGCTACTGGGTAAAACAGATTCTTGTCCTTACAGGTCAAAATATAGAGGAAGGCACTAATATTATCATACAATCCCCTCTGTCCTCTCTGCAGAGGCACTCCCAATTGACAAAGTTGATGGCAACTTTGTTCGCACTGTGAAGAACTGCATATTTTCCAAGTCCATTCCAACCCCACTGAAAGGTCCATTAAGGTTGGCAGCAGCGTCTAAGGTGAGGATGCCATATCACTATCAGCACTGTAATTTCACAATATAGTGAATTCATTTATATCTAAAATTGTCTTAACAGGATGTCATCGAGGGGATCTTAGATTTAGATGCGTCAGTGACTCGGTCAGGTGATTTTCTGCATTATGCGAGTGGTGGCAGACTACTACCGGGGTCTGTGCCACTTGCTCACAGATATGGAGGTCATCAGGTATAAATGATTTTTATACCTGATAACTTTTTAAAAGCTATAAAGCTTTTGCTTATTTGCTGAGTTGATCTTTTTGACACACTTTACTTTCCTCGATAGTTTGGCTACTGGGCAGGCCAGCTGGGTGATGGTCGAGCTCATTTCCTTGGTCAGTATTCAAACAAGTAAGTTAATTTTTTAAAATTATGTTTTTATGTTTTAAGTAATTTTCTGCCACTTAAAGCCTTTACATATTTTCCTTCTCAATTTTCATAGAAAGGGGGAGGTATGGGAACTCCAGCTTAAAGGATCTGGAAAAACACCATATTCAAGGTTTGTATTTGTACATATATTTGTGCAATAGCTATTACATTTATTATTTGTAGTAATATATAGGTGTGTTAGGAGATAGCTAAAGAGAAGGAAAAGGCAGGAGCGTGGAGGTGAGAGTAGGGGCTTTAATTGTAGGGTCTATGATGTTTTGAAGGACGGCAGAGGAGGATGCTAGGCAGAGGGTGACATGGAGGCAGATAATCTGCTGTAATGACCCCTAAAGATGAATAAGTAGTACACATGGTTATTAATAATAGTATGCATGGCTGTAAAATTGTGCAGTCATGCATTGCAACCAAAAAAGTATGACTTCACATCTGCAGGTCAGGAGATGGTCGTGCTGTAATCCGGTCTTCTGTCAGGGAGTTCCTGTGCAGTGAAGCGATGCATTTCCTGGGTGTTCCCACCAGCAGGGCTGCCAGGTGAGAATAAATGATTTTGAGAGCTTTAAGTTTGGTATAAGATAACAAACTTAGCACAGAAAGTAAAGAAATTTGTGATTGGTTGATGATAATTCTTTGTTTTCACCATGATTCTATGTAGTAATAATATTTTGCTTAATCAGACATTTACAAGCAATCAAACATTCTTGGTACCTCTGATTCAGATTCAGTAGCAAAGAGGGATGTTTGGTTTCCAAGTGCTTCTTTACCTGATTTGGCACTGTATTATCATTGACATCCCTGTTTAGCCGAAACCATAAAACCTGTAGCTTTTGCAGTAATTTTTCTGGCACTGGATTTTGGGTGTTTTTATCCACACAAGGCAATGATCAGTTTTACCTACTACAAATTTTACCCTCCTTACTGTCAATCAGAACTTTTGATGTGCAGAAATGTTATCAATTTACATTTCATTCATTCACATAAAATTAGTTCAAGTCATACGAGCTTGACTCATATGATTTGAACTTTTTTTTGGCATTTGCAAAAAGAGAGGCGTTTTTAAAGAAATTATAACCCAGAATTTGTGTGAATCGTGTGATTTTTGTCTGCTAATTCTTTGCTTTGATTTTAGTCTGATTGTCAGTGAGGAGCCAGTGTTGAGGGATCAGTTCTACAATGGAAATGTGAAAGCAGAGAGAGGTACAGGGAATTACCCATGACTGGAGCCTTTTATTTCAAACTGCATTACTTTTTAACAATCCAGCATAATTTTTATTACTGTTATGCAGATGTTTTGTCTGCTGCCTTAATCTTTGTTCTGGTTCAGCTTTTCTCTTTTCCCCACAGGAGCTGTTGTTCTGCGATTGGCCAAGTCATGGTTTCGGATTGGATCCTTAGAAATTTTGTCTCAAAGTGGAGAAATAGATCTTCTGAGGTGAGACTGCCTGGTCACATGACAAAGTTTACTTCATAGTTGTTTACATCTGGCTTTGTTCTGTGTCCTGTTGTGTTTGTAATGTTATTTTATTGTTATTTTCACTTTAGAAAGCTGTTGAACTTTGTGATAGACGAACATTTTCCTTTTATAAATCCAGACAACCCAGAAAAATATTTGGTGAGTAATAAAAAAGCGCATCTGAATGTACCGCTTTTGTTTTAAGTGAATAACCTATTGAGGTTTTCTTTGCAGGTGTTTTTTTCCACAGTTGTAAATGAAACGGCACATCTCATTGCCCAGTGGATGTCAGTCGGTTTTGCACATGGTGAGAAACTGAACATTTTTATCACACAGTTTAAACCAACACCACTGATAGCTGTCGCTGTTTTCACCACAGGCGTGTGCAACACAGACAACTTCAGTCTTCTTTCTATCACCATCGACTACGGACCCTTTGGCTTTATGGAGTCATACAACCCCAGTGTGTAGACTGTTTCATGTCTCTTTTACTCCAAAATAACTGAAATCCTCTTGCTGTCAGTTCTCAAACATACAAATATATATATATATATATATATATATATATATATATATTTCTTTTTGTTGCAGATTTTATCCCCAACACATCTGATGATGAAGGCAGGTACAGCATTGGAGCTCAGGCAAATATTGGCCTCTTCAATCTAGAGAAACTCTTGGTGGCTCTGATTCCTGTGCTTACACAGACACAACAGAAACAGTAAGAATACCACAACATCAGTTTGTCTCAAGGGGGATTTACTAAATATAGGACTTGAATTCTTTTTGTCATTTTGACAAACTGGAACAGCTTTGCTATTAGCTCGTTCTTACAGAAGCCCGTTTGTTTGTTTGAAAAACAAAAGCACAGAAACACGAGCAAAATAACTTCAGAGTCACACATAATGTGAAAAGAATAATACATCCCACATTTATTTTCAGCATATTTTAATTCAAATATATGTTTAAAGATTTTCTTTGAGAAAGTGTAGAAATAAAGTAGTCACACAATGCAACAAAATGAAAGCAGCCACATGGAAAAAGTAAGTACACCCCTCACTTTAAATCTATCCCTCTTATTTAAAACTGACCCCAGCAAAGTAAACAACCATTTAGTGTTTGTTGTCATCATACAAATATCTACAAATCTTTTTAAGGTGTCAAAAAACGTTCTGGATGATTCTTGTAAATGTATTTTTCCACTGTGAGACGAATCATCTATAGTTGTTTTTATATCCCTCAAAAATGGACTGGGGCTGAAAGGGAAAACAACAGAAAAATCTGTGTGAAAAAGCAAACCATGCAGTTTTTAAAAGAAACTTTATTAAAAGGTTCAACTTACAGAGACAGTTCAATCAAACAACAGAAATGAAGGTGTCAGCAAAACAGAGGTGCTGCAAAAAAAAAAAAAAAAGAAATTTAACAGACCAAAGAAAAACAATTCTGCTCAAAGAAAGCAACAACTATGCATTCGTAGCCCCTAAAAGAAAACACACCACAGAACAATCCTGTGCAGGATGGAGAATACAACTACTTACTGCTAGTGCAGAAACACACATCACAAAACTACTGGAGCTGACCCACACTCTGAGGCTCAGGGGCGTCTCTCAAGCTTTTATACTGCAGCTGGAAACAGGACACATCCACCAACACACACACACACACACACACACACACTAGGCCTGCTAGGGCTGTAACAGTCATGAAGAGATTGCACAAATTCCATGGATAATAAGTAATGAGATGTATCAATTGCAGAACTACATACAAGAACATTTGGAATGATGTTCTCTGGACGGACAATTCAAAAGTTTTTAGGAGCTGTTGAGGAGTATAACTTAACTTTGAAGTGTTGAAGTGTTCCAAAGAGTGGAGGAAGACAAAGTGATCTGAAAGTTTAAGCTGCAGTGGATCATGAAAACCATTATAATGACCCTAAAAAACTAACAAAAATATGGTTCAAAAAGTATAAATAATGAACTGGATTTAAATCCTATTAAAATATTACAGGTGAATTCAAACTAGAGCATTAGAGACAGTCAAGAGATTTTTAAGGAGTGGTCAAGAATAGAGCCTGAGTGAAGCTATTCAATGATGCAACTAAAAATGCTAAAATTCTTATGCTAATGCTGTACTTACGTTTTTTGCATAAATATTGTAATCTATTGAAAAAGCAAACAGGTAAAAGTTCAGTGGGATATACGTAGCTGCTTATTACACCTTTAAGTTTATTAATGTGACTTCTTCTTTTCTAATTTGAAGAAATTCATGAAGTCAAATTGTAAACTTGTCATCTTAACCTTTTGCAGGGCGAAAATTATTCTGAAAGGATATGCTAACATTTACCAAATGAGGTGAGCTTCATGTGAAATGTTATCTAACTTGTGTTCATGCTGCAGCCAAGCCAAGACTGGATTTATTCATGTCTCCACTTCAGGGTTCACCAAATATTTAAGGCAAAACTGGGACTTCTTGGTGAAGATGAGGACGATAACGACCTCATTGCTTTCCTGCTTAAGGTGAGCCAATTGCAGTTGTTATTATACAGTTCGTTTCAGTCTTCTAAATCAGTTTAGTCTCACTCGCTGCACTGTAATTTCACTTTCCCTTTACAGATGATGGAGGACACAGAGTCTGACTTCACCATGACCTTCAGGGAGCTCAGCGAAGTTTCAGCCATCCAGCTTCTTAACAGGAACTTCACGCAGGTGGAGCTAAAAGTGACAAAATGTTGCTGTTGCTATTTCAATCTCTAGATTTTGTTGTGAAGCTGGCCAATCTGTTGAATCAGTACCAATACCGAGCTTTCCTTGCACAGCATGCATTTCTTATAATTAGGCATGCAGGAAATGTAAAGGATTGTAATATTTCTAAATCAGATGTGGGCTCTTGATGACCTATCGCACCACAAGCACTTTTCTGATTGGCTTAACAAGTACCTGTTCCGGCTCAGTAGGTAAGGAAGGTCACGAGAGGTCATTTTGAATTTACTTATTTACATTTGTGTGACATCAGGATGTTTGTTGCTGTGAATTAATCTCTTTCCTCTGTTTCTGTTCAGACAGCAGGATGATAGCGATTTGGACCGTCAACACAGGATGAAAAGTAAATCAAACTCAGTCTAACTAAATCTTCATGTTGATTAAACGATGAGGGATATAAATATTTATATTCTTAGATGTTTGTTATGCAGTGGTGACAGAAACATCTGATTGGATTAAATGTTTTACAGATGTAAATCCGAGATATGTGCTGAGGAACTGGATGGCGGAGTCTGCCATAAGGAAAGCTGAGAGGAATGACTTTTCCGAGGTATGTGTCTGATAAAAGGACCTGTCACACAAAACAAATAAAACGACACCCGAAGTTGTTTATGATTTGTTTCTACTACAGTTTACTTTTTAACCACTAGGTGGAGCTGCTGCACCACATCCTGTCCTCACCCTTTGTTACACAAGAGACTGCAGAGGAGGCAGGCTATGCAGCAAGACCTCCACAGTGGGCTAGGAGGTTAAAGGTCAGCTGTTCGTCATGAGTGACCTCCTAATAAAAAACTTGTAGCATATTTTGGTGTGATGTGTCATTTGTTGTGCAATATATTTGCTCCAAAAGGCAAAGAGATCCACAAACAAGCACCAACTGCAGGTGGTTAGCCTGTGTGAGGGGAGGAAACAGCATTTAGCCATGTAGACTGTGCTGGCCCTGCGGCAGACTGATGTCTTGTCCAGCAAAGCAACAACATATTTTAATAATACAGATCTTGATGGTGCAGCACAGCCAGGAGATTCAAGGGTTTATTTAGGTGGGTTGAAGAGTCAAATGAAAACAAACTAACTTGTATATTTACTGGTAACACAATGACTGTGTTTTTACAGTATTTACAGCTATGTATGCAAATATATATATACAATATGGAAGTACGATAACAGCATGACAAAGCAAACTGTAATAGTCTTTTTGAGCCCAACGTTTTCAAATGCTTTTCAAAACTGAACTTTTTTTCAAAGGTTAACTCTTTTGTGTCTTGGAAGCTGTTCAGAAAAAGGATGAATGCCTAAAAGGAGAAATCTACAGAGAACTCCACTAGCTTCATCTTTGAGAAAAGGCTGATTAAGTTGTTGGCTGTGCAGGCATAGTTCATTTTGTATTTATACTCCACAAGTTCTCTGTTCAGGCTACTGGTCTGCACGCTTCTTCTGCATGGCTAGCATCAGTTCTGACATGAAGTCTCCACCTCCTCCTCCTCCGCCTCCTTGCGTTGGTGCAGTCCTCTTTGGTGGAGCCGGAGGAACCTTCTTCAATGACCCAGAGGTCCTCACAGCTGGTCTTAGGGTGGCGACAGGAGCAGCAGGAGGTGGTGGAGGAGGTGGTGGTGGTGGTGGTGGAGCCCCAGAAGCTACAAACACTGGGTCAGGTGGAGGTGGTGGCAAAGACACTGGATCTGGTGGTGGCGGGGGCAGAGAGTGGTCCATGCCACCAAAACTAGGAGGTGGTGGTGGCAGTGAACTAAAGCCAGTAGCTGGAGGAGGTGGTGGAAGAAAGTCTGGCGGAGCCTCTAAGTGGTCGTCAGTGGGTGGAGGTGGTGGTGGAGGAGGGAGATTGTCCATGTCAGGTGGAGGTAGAGGGAAGTTGTTTGGTTGATTCCGCTTTGGAGGGGTGGGTTTTGAGGCAGTCTTGGCAGCCAAGGGAGGAGGAGGAGGAGGGAGAACTGGGTCTGGAGGTGGTGGAGGGAGGACCTCGGCTAATGGTGGTGGTGGAGCTGGATTCTGATAAGTTAGAATAAAATTTAAAGATATAAGATTGACAGGAAGGGAAAAGATTCTTAAACAAAAGAAGAGGAGAGGGCTTGTACTAGATAAATGGTGTTGATGGCATTATGGGAAATGTAGGAGCTAGCTTCAGTTTGTCCTACGCATGGTTTGTTTTTATAGACTAAACTATAAAAACAGTCAGAATAATGGCTAACCAGTGCTTCCCTTCTGATGAAGTGCTATTTACCTGAGAATTAGGTCCTGGCTGTGGCTTGGTAGCATGACCGTTGGCCTGGTTTGGTGATTTAGCTGGAAGAGGAAGAGAAACACTCGAGTGAACTTTCAGTACAAGTGAAAAAGTTTGTGCTAATATCACTGCATCAGATCAATGAAACAATCAGTGAAGGAGAAATTGCACGTCATGCTACCTTTGACTGTGGGTGAGGGCGTTGATTGATTGGAGCTTGATGGAGTGCTGCGGTTCGTCCACACAGAGTTAGAAGCCTTTATCTCTGCTGTTTTAAAGTTTTCATGCAGCGATGCCCCGTACTGGAAGCAAAAGAAAAAGACAACCCAATTTTGTATCTTTGCTTAAGGAAAAACTGTATTTTGCTATTAAAAGCATAAGTTTTTCATATTTACCTTTGCAATCCGTATTCCAGTCACCCAAAGGTTCATGGTCCAAGCATCATCACAGCAGAGGTACTTTATGTACTGAGACTCTTTCTGGATCTGAGGATGCTGCAGAGGCAAAGCCACATAAGTTTATAAGTTTTTGATCAGTCAATCAAAAACACCACAAGGACAATGGGCCACACCTTTTAATCTTCCACAGGTGTATAAAATCAAGCACCTAACCATGCAATGTGCTTTACAAACATTTGTGAAGGATGTTTTTTCTCTACTAAAGAGCTCACTGAATTTAAGTGCTGACTTTGGATGTTCCAACAGGATGCCACCATTGCAACAAGTTCGTTTCTGAAATATCTTCCATTTTGAATATTACACGATCAGCTGTAAGTTATGTTATTGCAAACTATAGTGTTTAGAAACTGTAGCAAGACCATATAATATTACAGAGCTCCTTTAGCATTAGCACAAAAACTGTAAACCAGAGGCTTTCATGACTCCTGTAGATGTAATGTATATGTGGCAAGTGATCAGCCAGATTGCATCAATCCCACCTTCTAAATTAAACTCGTGATGTCCAAAGAAATGTTTTTTAACAACTGAAATTAACAACCCATAGCCAATTAGGACTTATTTTAGCATTGAATATAAGGTCTTTCATGTCATTCATTAAATTTCTTCTCTCCTATATATTCCACCATTGGCTGTAAATGGGATTATTGCAAACTGCAAACAAGGAATATCAGCAGTTCAGCCACAAAGTGTCAAACCGCATAAAGTTCACTGAGTGCTGAGTCACATAGTTGCCAAGTGGCAAGGTTCTGATGACTCAGTAACTGCAGAGCTCCAGATCTCCTCTGACATTAACATCAGCATAAAAACTGCGCACCAGGAGCTTCACGGTATGGATTTCCATGGCTGAACAGCTCCTGTTGGTGTAACTCTGTAAGTGGTCCAGTTCCTTTGTGTCCATTCTGGCAGATTGATCAGGATTTAAAATTATTCTAAGTTGAAACCCTGAACAGTTTTATGCACAAGCAGGGTCTCATCTTCTCATAAAAGCATTAATAATTTATGAGTCCTCATGACTGTTTTCATGCTCAGATGTACAGATTTTAAAGAGTTCAAGAAATTTGCTTTAAGTTTCCATGATAATTTATGTCCTGAAATACATTTTAATTATTACAAAGAGCCATAAGGGGGCAGCGTGGGTCTAGAAGCAGTTTGGTGCAAGTCAAATAAATAATAAATATGTATATTCACTTCCTGTTTTGTGGGATATTTCTGTTTGCAGCTGTGAACAGAAACCAGTCCTCAGATGGATCATGTAATTCAATATTAATTCGACTAGTGAGAAGGCTGATGTTCGTTTTGCTTTTGTTGTTGCTTCCATGTAAGAAGATATCCACATATGCCAACTTTCTGACCATAAACACTTACTGTAACATTAATTCCCCCCGTCTATTGTTTCCCTCCCTGAAGCCGAAGTTAAATTACCTTGTAATGACACAATATGAGTTATAGAAGCTTGGTTATTCATAATGGGGGTGGTATTAGAGATCACCTCCGGCTGCTCCTCTGAATATTTAACAGCAAATTGATGAGGCTAAATTGTTCTGTTGTCGTCCTTGAATTGCAGCAGTTTTTTGTCGGCTCATAAACGCCACCTCATCAATCTGTCAAAACACTAATTTAACATTCTGGCAGCTAAGAACAGCTTCAGCTATTACTGTATTTACTTTGTAAGTTTAACTTTAAGGACAGGAGGCTGGTTGAAACCTGGCTGGCCTTCTGAAAGGTAATTTTCTATTTGCCCTTGCAGCAGCGCCTTATTCCCTTCAACCCAAGCCTCGAGTATTTTGTCTTTCACTTGAAGCTAATTCAGTTTCTTTGCTTCTCTAAGCTCTTTTTGCTCTGCTCCTCAACATCTAGTCTAATGGGATCTGCTGATTCTAGTGTTTCCCAGACAAGATAGGGGAAAAGAAAAAAGCAGACTTTCACATCCCTTTAACACTGACCAGCAAACCATCTAATTCTTGCTTTTGCGTCCCTCAGCATTTTTTACCCTTAAATGATTACTGTAAGTACCTCAATCTACCGCCACTATTACACTTTAAAATCACTCTTAAATAGACAAAAAGTACTTTTGTGTAAATGATTACAAGAAGTAGGAAGTTTCTTAAAATTCTTGCCACTTTTAAGACTAAATCGGACAAAACGGTGTCGTTTCACTTCTTTAAATCGAAGTATTAATTGCTTTTGAAAATTTCCAGCCACGCAGGCAGCTGCAGGGCTTGCCACGCTCACCACTTTGGTTAGCATCTTTTAAATAGTGCAGCACTCAGTGTAGCACACAGTGTGAAGGAAGTTGCAGCTTCTGCGTTTATCTGGTCCACAATGAAAGGGCGTGTGGCGTGTGGCTTTGAAGCGAGCTGAATCGATATGCAGCCTTACCTTCAGCACAAAGCAGAAGTCAGTTGGAGCTTTGTATTTGGTTCTAAAGTCTTTGCTGTAGTAGACGTTTACGTTGTCGAACTGGACGAAGCAGACGAGGTCACGGGACGACTGAAAGGGAACAAAAGACGATTGTTCGGTTTGGGTTTTTTCTTTTTTTGCCATTTACCTGTTTCTGTGCCAACTAAATTCAATATCTACCCTACAGATGCAGTAGCAGGGTATAATGTGCTGCATAAATGGTTATTTGGGAGCAGGAGCTGCCAAAAGATCTGAGATATGTGGCAAGTACACTGTAGGTATCGGGGGGAGTAATAGTCCCAGTTATATTCAGTGGTGCATAACACAAAAGTGGGGTTAATAAAGCTGAAAGACTCTTAGCAGTCCCTTGGAAAGATGAAAAAACTTGATATTACACTTCATTAGGGTTTCAGTTGACATAGCAAAAATATCTCTGTATCTGTGGGGTTTTCATCTTTCACCACTCCTGTTCAGCACGTCTGAGGTCGGCTGAATCAGAGCATTAGCAGTTGGACGTGTGTTTTCTCTCTTGCGTTCTCCTTTTGACTCCTGACCTTGGTCTTCCCTTTGGGCACATAATAAATTCCCGAGGCCCTCAGCTGGAAGAGACGCTGCTTCCAGGACTTCTTTCCGTCTTCTTTAAGATGCAGCACCCCCTCGAGATCAGGCACAATGATGGAAGTCCCGCAGAAGTTCTCCTGCAGAGATGAGGAGGGGATGAAAGGGTAAGTTACTAATAGGAAAAAGTCACCTTATGGATGATGTTACACCTATAGGTTGCATGTGAGTGTGTTTTACCTGTATTAATAACTCTTTGTCCTTATCTTTCATATCTCTGAGAGTTTTCTTATCCTTCTTCCACAGATAAAAGTTCTGCAGGAACAAAACAAAGTGCTTGAATTATTGCTTTAGGGGCGGGCACGTTGGTTTATTGGTTAGGCCACCTCTTTGTAAAACAACTTAAAGTGGACCTATTAGACTTATTTACAGCTCAGTTCTTTTCTTCTTGGAATCATATGAAGAAGGTTTGCATGAATAAAGATTCGGAAAAATGCTTTTTTATCTCACTGGGCCTTGATGCAGCTTGTCGGTTCATCCTCTGTCTGAAACGAGCAGTTTTAGCTCCTCTACCTTCAAGATTTTAAGGGTTAAGGGATTAAACTAAAGGATATCATTCTCTAAAAGAGCAGAAGAAGTCATATAACCTTTAAAAAACCAAAAACATCCGGGTCTCAAACCCTTTTGTCTCTGTATGAGTGAAATACTTTGGCGTCATATCATAGTCTGAGCCAGTATGTTTTCATTGTGAGGAAAAGCCCGGAGGGAAAATCTATTTGGTAGTTCTTGTCAAAACCTCGAATAGTAAATGAATAAGGACATACTGTATGAAAGAGATCTGTCTTTTGTTGGAGGACATGGAAGACATGATGGAGTACTTTAAAAACGAGAAAATCCTCGCTGGTTTTCCAACCCAGCTGTTTGCCTCTGCCAACAGACCGAATCCATTAAATACTGCAAGATATTAAAGGGTCCCATTGTATCACAAACATGCCAAGATCTCCTTTTCTTTTGCCTGAAGCTGTTTCGCTTGATATACTGCAGTGTGGACATAAACGTAAGAGGTCGTGCCGCTTGGACGAAAAGACATTGCATAATTGAGAAGGTGAAAACAACCAGACAGCGCAGAGCTGAAACAACGTGCAGATAGATTTGCACAAACTCAGTCCAAGAATAAGGAGCCACACCACATGTCACCCAATGGATGTGTGAGATCCCACACGAACGCTGCTTATTATCAGTGTTCATTTATAGAGGTTCATATAGTTTTATAAAAGAGAAACTATTGAAGTAGACCAACCTGTGGGTTTTTGAAAACCTCATATTTCTCTGGTCTCTCTTGGAAGAGTACTTTGTTCTCGCTGTCCCTTATCCAAGCTGAGAGTGGCTCCACAAGGTTCTCGTGGTCTTCAAATGCCCGTTCTGCCAAAAGAAAAAAATAGATGTATAACCTCTGCTTTCAGATTAGTCTGGCAGTGACATTTTGATGTACTTTTTTTTAAATGAGATGACAAATTCTTTGCATAATTTAGCTTTTGAAATTCCACCATGCAAAGTCACAACAGATGAATGAAGAGGCTTGAATATTAAGATACCAAAGGGCCAGAGCGGCTTTAAGCCAGATCCGAGTGAGTCTTTCAAGCGTATGACACACATATTGCTATTTATAGTCTCTATTCTGATATGTTGTTTATCTACTTCCTAAAAAACTGTCGTTCAATATCTTGTTACACATATGTCCACAGTATCAAGTACCAAGCTAAAGTAATGAAAAAGAAACCCTCTAATTAAGTGTTTAAAATGCTTGAAAAGTGCTGGAGCTTATCCATGTGGTGCTTTATCTTACTTAATTTAACTTTATTTAATATATCACCAAAATTTATAGCTGCTGTTACTGGACAACAGTGGAAATAAAGAGTATTATTTCCCTGTGAAATGTCAAGAAAGTCTCACATGTAAAAGGATGTGATTAGGTGACTGATGAGGACAAAAGTCCAGCATTTTTTAAAATAAAAAATTGTATTGTGAGATGAGCATTTTTTGGCTTTGAACCTTCATCGGGGTCAGTTTTAAATTCAACAGAAGTAAACAAGTAGTTCTGTTTTTGTTTCTAACACAGTCATCATTTGCAAAGCCAAAGCAGCCTGAGGTTCAAAGAGCAATACGTTTCTTTTCCTGCTCTGAAAAAATAACCAGTGGTGTGAGGATATTAAAAAAACATTTAAATGATGATGTTACACTTTTTAAAATTATAATATCACAGGAAATAACTACACAGGTACAAATAACATAACGGTGTCCGGGGCTGAAAATAAAATAATTCCTTGCATGTATCACAGCTTCTGTATTTTATTTTTTGCTAATATATTTAGCTATACATGCATAGCAGCCTCTGCGAGTTCCTCCTCGGTCTTCCCCATGCTTTTAGGAACTGTAGAGTAACCTCCCACTTTTGCATTGTAAAACTGAAATGACAGAAAGCAGTCCAAATCTTCAGAGCCGGAGGTGAAAAGCACGCTGAAGGAATTTATTTTTTGTTCCCTTGTTCTCAGATGCTGGTCCTTTCGTGCAACATGCGGTGGTTCTGAATGTCATATATTATTAGCACATTTAAGTAAAGCACAATTTTTTTTTTTTTTTATCTCTGCAGTAAATCCAGCTGATCTCTCTTCAATCAACCATGAAATATAGTTTGGCTCAGCCACTTTGGAAGATTAAACTGTCTCCAGTTTACTTTCTCACACTGTCTCTGCGGTGCACTATTGTTCAAACCAGAACGCACGCCAGTCTTTATCTTTGTGCCATGAAGCAAGTCAAAACAAATGCTTCGCTGCAGTAGATCACTCCATCGCGAAATCTTTAAATCAGCTGCACTTGCTTCAAAGTCAGTCGCACAGCTGTACAATTGTCTATTTCAAATGAGCTGAATTAAGGGAGGACCCAATAAAATCCAACCTTCAGCATTTGCTGGCAGGACTTTAAATGGTACTAAACCTCCAAAACACATTAAGAGCTTTTTCCTTCTCCTCCTCCTTCTCCTCCTTTTTCCTCCTTCGCCCACCCACATGCCTGGTGCTGTAGATCTCCATCATATACTGGCCCTTTGAATGTTTAGCCCTGGTCTCAAATTATGGGTTACCAGCTGAGGCAGAGGTAGGCATTAAATAAATTGCTGCCAGGGTTCCAGACTAGTTTGACTATTACAATCATTAAATGGATGGTGTGACTTTGCTTGCTGGAGTAAGTTATTAGGAGTAAAAATCCCTTTGAACTGCATTAACCACATGGTGTTTTTCAGTAGTGTGCATGGCGAGCACATGGGTGAATGTATAACAGCGGAGATTTTCTGGAGTGCTGGTGTTGCTAGTTGAGCTCTGTGGGTGTTTATTGGGCATGATTTGCCTTGGCTTTTTGCTGAAGAAGATTAAAGGTCAGCTGAAGTGTTAGTAATGTTCAAGGGTTTAAAAATGAATTAACTGTTTCCATTTTGGAGCTGTTTGGCTGTGGAGTTAGCCAAAATCCCATGTGCCTGTGAGTCAAATGGCCCACACAGAGGAATTCTTGCATGGCTGGCACTCTATAGATCGCAGTCTGTGTGTCAGACGACTAATTTAAGCAGAGAACTATGATTTGGTTAGTGCTGACCAAAGGGAAATACGCACGTCTGCTTTTATTTTTTGCACCAGCAGCACATGCCATCTTTACCATGAGGTGCAAAAAGAAGTGGGAATATAAATCAAAATGAAGGAAGAGAAATTTAACTTAGAATTGAGATTAAAAACATTACTAAACCCTGCAGTTCCTCTAATGGCCACTTGAGGCTTGCTTTAAAAGAAGAAGACACACATAAATCCCCCTCCCCCGCACACATGAAAAACTTTCTAGTTGATTCAACGTGTCTGGAACATCTTTCCGAAGCCATGTCTCTGTCATTATCATGATGTAATGTGGTGACAGCCAAAAAGCTAATGCTGAAGCTTCAGAATGGAGAGGCTAAATCCAGTGGCTGATGTAACATGCCCAAATTTGCAGTAGAAATGCATGCCTTGTATAAAAATCAAACAAACAACAACAACAACAACAACAAAACTCTGTATTGTACTGTATTAACTGTACAAAGGCTTGAAATTTGCACTGTTTGCTTCAAATAACAGGTTGGTGATAACATTAGCATAGCTGCTATCTACATGCTAAGTGTCGTTTCATCTAATTTGTCACTTTAAGAGCATTTGTGTATAATTATTTGAGAAATGGCTTGTTGTGAATTTAATTTCCTTCATTCAAGAATTGTTTTCCAGAGTTGTTAAAAGTGATATTTTAGTACTTTATTACTTTCTTTGTATGCCACTTATAACTAAATTGCAGGTTCAGTCAAGCTAGTTAGCTTTAGCTGATACCTTCAGCATGATATATATGAGAGTCCTTCAGTGATTTATTCCATCCTTACTCAGAATAAAGTCTTAGTTAAAAACTTTATGTTTAGTTTACATGTATTATACCCTTTAATAAACATATTTTTTTGAAAGGAAACAAGTGTTGTGAAAAAAAACTATAATGATGATATCTCCAAATCTGATACAGCCTATTATTCTGTGCAACTGTCCTCTCATGTTGTCAGAAACGTGTATTTATTCTCTGTTGAAAGCAGTCATTAATAAATTTATCATTTTCTTGTTTCTGAGTAATATTTTCTACACACTGCAGTCCCCAGCAAAATAAGATATTATTAAAGTTATATAATTGCGATGAATGTCTAAAGATGTAAACTGCAGTCGATTAACACGTTCTTATTCTTCATCTTCAAATTTAAAATAAGAAATTGAATGATTCCAAGCTTAGCCATTAATTTTGTGCATCACAGCAGCATATAAAATTTCTTGAAGGATTTTATTGCTCACAAAAGTTAATGGTTTTACTACCAGTATTTGATTAAAACTGCTACAGGATGAAGTAAAACAAATCTCTGTGCATGATATAGAAAAATGGCTACTTAAAAACACCAATTATCTCTGTTAAAATCTGATAAAGTTGTAAGAAAACACAAAAAGCAGATGGTACCGCCGATGGAGGTGCAGCCGACGTAAATATAGCACAGACAGCTCAGACGGAGGATTGAGATCATAAGGCTTCTATTTCCGCATGACAGGGAGGATGACTGACAGTGTCCGATACAGCAAATTAAACCCACCTGTCTACACTCCTCGTGTGAGTGTAAGCAAGAGAGCGACAGAGAATATAAATATAAAGGAGAGGAGGAGGGCAAGAAAAAGATGGATGGGAGTAAGATCAGTGTTTCATTGTGAGCTCGGTGCAGTTTGGCTGCCACCGGGCCAATAAAAACACAGTCCATCATCTCGACCAGGATGAAATATCCCACCTTGTACAGTGAGTGTATATTTTTGTGTGTGAGTGTGTTTGAGACAGTTTGACAGTTCATATGAAAACACACTGAAGTCTGGTGTTGTTAACACAGTAATATACCACCACTGTGTTTTTCTGGTTTTGTTGATATATTTGCTGCTCAGCTAGTGCTTATTGCCGCGGTGTTTCTGCACTAAATTACCCAGATGTCACTTGTCAGTGAAGCGGTGTCAGCACAACTTTGACATCTTTCTCTGTATTTTCTGCCAATGTCATTTAGGTAGTTACTCATTCGTGCGATCGAGTTCTTTGATTTATTCCAAACTGCTCCTCGAATCGCAAACGTCTTTTTCTTTGCACTGAAAGATTTCTTATTTTCCCCCGAAAATACTTAACCTGTCTGCGGGTTTTTAAAACGGCAAATATCTTATGAAATAACTACATATTGAATCATGGTGTAATGGTGCCTTAAAATCATTGGCCATAAAGGTTCCATCAACACTGCGGCTGCATTTCCCATCAGACTCACTGCAGCATTTTTAAAGGTACATATACTATATATTTCTACTAACAGACACTGTGTCACTTACCACAGCTATGCTGATGACACACAGCTTTATACAGTACCGTCTCCTAGAAATATGTGACCGAGCTATTCTGCATATAGTGCCTGTAACTTTTGCTCAGTTAAACTTAGTAAACGCTGATATCAGTCATAGTATCTAAGACTCAGTGGGGGAAATTCCCCACAAAGTCTAATTGACTAGACTTACCATTAACTAACAGTGACTGAGATTTGAACTTCAGACTCCTTACAGGGTTCCTTCCTTTCTGACTCTTGTAATGACCAAAATTTACAAAACTGACATAACTTTTCAGTCATTATGAATCAAAATCAGTGACTTGGCCCATTAACTCATTCAGAGAACATTTTAAAAGGTCAAGGCAAAGGGTCATCTATAGAGTTTTTTGGTGTGACATTATGCTCAAATATTGACCGTGATACAACCACCAGTCTGTTACCCCTGACCAGTTAGCAAGTGGCTGTTGGAGGATGCTGGCTGATAAAATTGGTCACTAAAAACCTCCTCATGATTGCTGTAGTTGCTATGGCTGTCCATAGTTTGCATGTAAGACATCGACTTGTCGAGCAGTAGTAAAAAAAAAAAAAAAAAAGTGTAACAGAAACCAGAAACGGAGAATCACCTTCAAGATAAAAGCTGTTTCTTAGCCATACTGTCAACACATTTCAAATTGCACAACGGTTTCTGTTTCTGGTTTGTGCTGCACCTAGTGTCACTAATGCTCAGTCGTTACTTAGCAAGTGTTTCCAGACAAGATGGTGTCTTGATGCAACCACAGCAATTTGTTACTGACCAAACCAGTCACAAGCATTTTTTGTCAAACGGTCAGGGAATATGTATCTTTTTCTAGCAACCGATGGTTGTCAGATAATTTCAAACCGGTCATCAGACGAAGTCATTTGACCCTAAAGGAAGTTAACACCATCAACATAGCACTGTATAGCATCTACTCCATGGTAGCTTACATGCTATATTGTGGTAACTCACCAAGCTGCAGTTCTGGGTTGGTCTCACATATGCTCCAGTTCACATTGCAGTCACAGTGAGACTTCTCAAACATGTTGTCCAGAACTTCCCTGACATTCTGTCGCTCATCGACCATCAGCGTCTTGGAGCTGCCATCATTCATTAGTACCTTCACCACCAACTGTCAAACACAAAAACACAGCTTTTTAAAAATTGTTTTTTTTACCTCACAAGCACAAAAAATATCAAAGTGATGTTTTCTAGTGTTCTAGTGATTTGAAAAATTCATTTTTTATGCCAAACTGACTTAGCTTACCTTAGCTTACCAAAGCAAAAGAGTAAAAGCTTATTTTTACTGTATACTTCTTGTAATCTTTGAACAAACAAGCACATTCTTCGTCTTGTATACAGAACTGCATTCACAGACTTCATAGAAAGCCATTTACAGTACAGATTAGCATTAAAAATATTTAGCCTGCATCTTTTAATCTAACTCCCAGCAAGAAACAGAGCAAAAGGTTTAAGGTTTTCAACATGTTGGACAGCAGCAGGTGTAAGACATTAAATCCAGCCTTTATGCACATACAGCTTGTTTGTTTGCCAGTTTAATTACAGGATATGCACAGTAAATGGATGTTTCTGTCTCCTAACGTTAGCTTTACTGGAAGAGTTCGAGCATCAGCACTTCTGTCTTCTGATTCGAGCTTTGCTGTAATTTCTTCTTCTTGTCTTTTTGCACTCTTAGCATCTCACTCAGAGTGTTGGATGAGATTAATTTTGCCCCAGAGCAAAGCATTTTTTTCCCCTGCAGGCTCATATGGTTTCACAGTTCCTCTCATTTGGTAAGAAATCCTGCTTTGGAAAAGCTGAGGAGTTTCACAGCACTAAGGTCAGCCAGTTGCTTGCTTTTTGTCATAAAAATGGGGGTTTCAGAGATGTTATCACAAGAGGATTTAGAGCTTCAGGTCACAAGTCACTCAGTTTCACCCTCCCTTGAAAAACAGTCGGGTTTTGACATGTGGTTGAATGAACTATCGCTGGAAATTTAATTTTCCTCCTAGCACTTCCTCTCCCCAAGATGCTATCTTATAAAAAATATCCCCAAACATGCTCAGAAACCAGTGGGCCTATCTGAAACTTGTGGTGCTCTGACCACTTTATACTGAAATTTCTGGAAGTGCACCTGGCACTTCTGTATCTCTTCTATGAACCCAGAGACACACATCCATATGAAAGTGGCCTGTGATTCCTCAGCTTCCACACGCACACATGGCTTTTTGGAAAAACTTCCTTTTTAGTTTTCACTTCTAAGAATTTTTAACTACCATCTTAACAGGGAACTAGGTCACTGTGAAGAGCCAAATCACGAGTAAAAGAGTAAAACTTGGCAGTGGTATCAGTCACAGTCATCTATGATAAAAGAATGGCATGCCATCTGCATGAAACTAGTTTGGTTTTGTGTAAAAATTGCTGCTCTGGAAGTGTAGCTTTGCATGCAAGAACACATGTCTGAGCTTTTGAATGCTGCTTTGAAGATGAGAAAGTGTCCACATATCACCCCCAAACAGGAAACCACGCTGTCCTGCGGGATGTTGGCTGGATGAAAGTAACCATCCATTACTGTGATTGATGGCTCTTCCAAAAGAGAAAAAAGGAAAGGAAACCCAGGCTATGTTTGACCATTAAGTCTTTTACAGTAATGTTCAGGTAGCTGTAATTCTATACGTCTCTACTCTTGCCAGTGGATGTCAGCTCAGAGGGCAAAACAAGAAGTCGGTGTTTGCTTGTCTTACCTTTTTAACTTTAGCTTCCTTTAGCTTCTCAAGAGCGAGTTTGATTTTGTCTGCCTTCATCTGCGCCTCGATCTCCTCCTGAATAAGATGTGCACAGGGATGAGATGGTACATGAGATGGTACATGCTCACCAACATCACCATTTTTTTTTTAAAGAAAAGTACAATGTAAGCACCAAAAAGGAAAGAGAATCAATTAACAAACTTCACAATCATAAAGAAAATGTGTTAATTCACTTTTTAACAGACTGACGACCTTTTTAGGGTGTACCCTGCTATAATCTAGTATTTGTTTGACAATATCACAATTATTATCTTTCAAGGAAAACTGTTTTTAATTTAAAATAAAGGTTGCCAAAAATTCCTTTCTTATCATATAAAGTCATGAGTCACAACAAAAAAAATCTTGCAGTTTTGTAAAAAAAAAAAGAAGAAGAAAGAAAGCATGTAAAAAAGTTTGGGTCATGACAAAACCACTTGTGACATTAGTGAGACATATCTGTGAGTCATTTTTAACGGGGCTAATGACGAGGAGGGGGATATTGTACATCAAAAGTGTACAACACAAAGTTCCCAGCAGACATCTCCTGGCTGACAACTCTGACTTAATTGCATTATGTAGTATTACTCCATATAATGACACTCTATGGGGTGTTCTGAGGTTAACAACATGTGTAGGTTAATGAGATTACTGCAGTTCACTTGAACTAGGAGCAACCTCAGTGACGCACTCTCAAGGTGTGATTCAATGTGAAAATGACCCACTAGATCATTTATGAATACTGTTATGACTTATAGCTCATTTCAGTGTAAGGCAGAATGTAACATCTGTGCTAATAAATGCATGTAAAGTATATCTTCACCTTTTAATGAAGCAAAGCTCAACACTAGTACACCAGTACCAACACTGGAAGCTCAGAAAATTGAGCTTTCTATTATTATCTACTGCTGTAAAACTGTTTACCTTAACAAAACCACAATCTCTTCCAAACACTAGTCAAGTGTTTGGGGGCTGAGCCTATCATCCCACCTAGGTCCTACTTTCAAGTGGAACCACTCCTATGTGTAGCCTCAGGTGTGCTTACATGTGTAGTTTCAGTTTCAGGCCTTAGAAACAATACACGATGTGATTGTTTGGTTAGAGATCTTTGTGACTCATTAGTGACAGACTCAAAGTCTTTTTCCATAGAACCAGTTCCAGTCAGCTCTATAGCTCTCATCATTATACATCATTTAGGAGGTTTATCTTGCATAAAGCTGCATACAGATCCAATGATTATGGTTAACTTTTTCTGGCTGCTGTTTGTAGCTTCATATTTTACTGTGCAAAGACAGTCGTATCGTTGTCATTAAACTCTCCAAGAAAGTAATGACACGTACTTCTAGTTTGCAGAAAGGGTCCCAAGGGCGAGTCAGAAGATCAAACTCTAGCAAGTCTATCTCTGTGATGTAGCACTTCAGCATTTTTCAAGAGGTGTAATGTCTTGTTTTCACTTCATCCCCTCCTGTGTGGGTGTTGAAATCTCCATGCAAGACTTCCATCTCGGACATTAAATCCTACCTGCTAGATCTCAATTAACTTGGGTTACTGTTTTCTCCAGATGCAATCACCCGTGAAAATCCTGACTGCAACTTTAATGAACTCGTCCACGTCTACCTTACAGTGACGCACTCGCTGCCTCAGCACAGCTGGTGTTTTTACCTCAGACAGATGAGGTAACAACCTCTGCTAAAGCAATAAGCTCCCGTCTATCCCCCCACCCCACCTCCAAAACTGTCACATCTTACCTCCCTTACTCCAAGCCCAACCTTTGCTATTGATCCTGTTACACTTTTCTCATTGCCGTATGTGTTTGATCTGTTCCAGACAGACCCTCGGCTGTTTCGCCTCACACGTCTCTGTAACTGTAACAGATGCCTCCATCCAGGAACGACTTTGCTATGATCTCACCGTTAAGAGCAATACCACTCTTCCAGGTTTCACAAAAACATACAAAACTCATCTTAAATTTATGTGCTGGGAACTGGTGATGTTTTTGTTGTAAAACTGTCCTGTCACGCATGGCTTATAAAGCATTTACTCATGGTAAACCAAGACATGCGGCGAATAAAAGAAAGATTGTGACGTTGTTGATTTGTTCTACCAGGAGCTCAACAAACGGTCTTTCCTTCTGAACTGTGGCACTGCCCTCGAAGCTAGCTCTCTCGAGCCATGATTAATGCTCTCACTTCTTAAATTTCATGTAGTCAAGGGTTGAAACTGCACTTGCAGAATTGCTGCATGTGGGCTGACTCACCACTGTGGGCTTTGCACCAGGAGGAGGTGGAGGTGCTAAAGAGGAGGCAGCGGAAGGGACAGGAGTGCTAACATTGCTGCTGCCGCTTCCTGCAGATGATGGTGAAATGTGCGATGGGGCAGGTTCAGTGCTCAGGCCCTTGGGCGGTGGTGGGAAGTCTGGTTGAGAGTCTGACGGTGCCTTCAAGCCTTCTATCTCCGTTGCCAATTTCTCTTCCGTTGCATTGAGGTCGGCCATCAAATCGGCCATGAGTGCGTCCAAGTCATTGCCCTCCAGTTCATGAAGGGACTCTGGTGAAGCAGAAACATTTTGTCAGGAAATAACTCAATAGAGAACATTGTTGGATAGAATTTTCTTTTGTTCCTTTTTCAAAATAATTTGCCTTTTTCCCTAATTATGAAGAACTTTCCTTTTTTGAACAAGTTCCCCTTTCGGTTGTGTTTTATTAAACAAAGTCAGTGAAAGCAGTTCTTTCATTTTATTCCTCATTCACGTTCCCAATATTGCTTCACTGAGTAATTAAGTTTCAGAATTTAGGAGGAAACAGGAAGAAACAGTTTTGTCTGCATGCAAATTTTAGTTTTGCTTTTTGAAGGCTGTCCTGTATTTAGATTCATCAAAGCATTATTAAGTCAATACATTTATTAAGAAAAGTAACTGTATGTTACAGACCAGTCAAAATAATTTGTATTTGCTGATTTGGAGCGACTGCAAACTGGATTACTTTGTTTTGTCTTAAACTTACTGCTATGAAAGCGTCCAGCTATGAGACCATTCTCACTGAGCTAATGTGTGTGACTGTGGCTCTTCAAGGTAAGGGTTCCTGTGAACTGCTCATCACAGGAAACCAAAGACAATAAATAAATCTTACTATAATAATAGTAAAGTGTTGAGCTCTGTATGACCCTTTATTATTTATGTATCTCCCCCTAATAACTAGGCCGGTCTGCATGAACATCGTCCCACACAGAGCACTTATAGCATCTAGTTGCGCGTGTGATGCTACGTTTCCAATTACAATTGCATTAACGGTCGCTAAAGTTTGCATTCGAGACAGAATTTTGTTCGACTCACCGCTAAATACAGAAACATAGAAAGAATTTGAAGAATATTTTTTGAAAAATAATAGCATGTACTTATCTAACTATCTTTGTGGGATCATGTGAGGATCAAACAGATAACATCTCACAATTTCTTTGACCAGCCCCCCTTTTTTCGAACCACTTTTCACGCCTCTGGTTAAGCATTAAACCTTGGTTCAGGAGGCCCCGATATAGAAATAGATCAAGGTTAGATTAAAGATTTTGCACATTGTTTTGATGGTTACATTTGTAGCCAAATACATATGTGTGTTGATGGTGAGATCGAACCCTACACATGGAGTGGAGCAGGTAACTTTTAGCAACCCTTTAGCCCAAATGTGAAAGCAACTTATTAAATCTACCTCTCACTCTGTGTTGCACATATTCTGGTCCCCAGTAATACATTCGCTAAGTTTAAAGTGGATGGCATTAACAGTTTGCACTCGTGCATTTGGGCACAGCCTTGCTGAGCTGCAAGAGCGCATGTAGATTATAGTCTTTTATAAAACATAGCCATTTGTTGTGATTGATAGTTTATTTATATCAAGGACATTTTCCATTTGCAAAGTCCTTCAAGGCAGGCATTTGTTATAAAGTGCTGCACAGCCTATCAACCCAATCTGACAAGATTTAATGGCATTTACAATGAATGGAGAAAAAGGGAAAGTTAAATGCTAATACCAGGTGATATTTTGACCTTGTTCTAACATTATTGCAGCTTATTTTTTAGCTTATTAAAGCCAGAGGCAAACAGTGAGTAATTAGACTTTAATCTGTGCCTTCAGTTGCCAGGAAGTGCACCTATTTTATTTTTTATTTTGTGTATTTCCATGTTAGTTCTTGTTAATTTGAGCAAGCACACGATACATCCCACCCTTGCACAACTCGGGTGTTGACACTGCACAAAAGCTCAACGCCCAGCTCTTTGTAGTGTTTCCACACATAATGTCAAAATGTGAAGTCACCATTCAGGTCAGTGAAGCCGATGGAGTAGTTGACTTCCTTCTTTGTGCTGGATAGAGCTTCAGGGGGCACCGTTTCCTCTCCAAGACTCTGAGACAAAGAATGAAGAAAGCAGTGTGGTTGTAAGAACGCAAACACAATTTCTGCACAGCCAAAATACTTCCCCACCCCCCACCACAGAGGAGCACACTTTTGTGTTTGAGCGCTCTGAAACCAAACTGTCCTTAAACATTATGACAGAGGACAGAGTTGTATTTTTTTTTCTTTTGGGGGCTAAAAGTGAGAGTGTACCCACTGTATGAACAATATGACACCCCATCTTGGAAGAACTGAGATGGAAAACATTAAAGTGATCGGCGGGGTTTTTTACTAAGAGGGAAAAAAAAGGCGTAATCTTTACTCGGTTGGGTTTTGCCATTTAACCCACCCTTCCAGAAAAGGGTGGTATTTATGGTTCTTAGATGACCACAAAGTGTGTTTCGTCCCAGTCATGAGCGTCTCAGTTAAGGATGGTGGGTTTTTGTTACTTTGTCATCTTCTCTGAAAAAGAAAAGTATCTCTAAGTCTTAGGCGAGATAATTGATCACGGGCAGCTTGAACAAAAAAATGTATTTTTGTCTATGTGCTGCATGAACATTGAGATTTATGCCTTTCATTAACAGAAAATGCGGTAGTGGCACAAGCTCCTCTGCTACTTTATATTGGTATTATATTAAATCCTGTCATGTTTAATACATTCTATACAATATAATTTAAATATATTTAAATTTAAATAGAGAAAAAGAGATGAAAAAATGACACCCGCTTATTTCAGATATTGGAAACTGGAGGAAAGATGAAGCAGAAAAATGTATCTTCAGGGTGTGCCTGGATACACGTCATCCACTCCTTCTTTCCTCTTTCAGTTCTTGGTTTTGTCTTTGTTTTATTTTGTTGTCACAGCTACAACGTGTCGATTTTGTAAAGTGCTATACACACCAGAACAGACAGGAGCAATCACATTATTCACCCAACCGAAAATTAACTACATATTCAGTGTTTGTTTTTTGAAAAGATGGCTCTAAGGGTATTTTGTGCTATAAAGCAACAAGAATAGAATAAGTATATATAAAAATATATAAGCAAACAATGGCTGGTAAGTCACCTGGGTGAGGAGGTCCATCTCCCCCAGCATGGCGCTGAACATGGCGTCAATGTCGTCCATCTGGTGAAAGAATCAACAGTAGAATCAGATATAGAAATTATCATTATTTCCAATGTGACAAAATATAATCTTTATATTAATGGGCTGCACTGATTAATGAAGATGAAAGAGACGGTATGTCCATTTGCATGGGTAAAAGCAAGTGCAGGCAGTGAGTGCTGATACAGTGCTACTACTTTACTGTGAAGTATTTGCAGATGTAATATGTTTCCCCAGGTTATGATATATTGCGAAACATGTCCAACCCAGACTTGAAGGAACAAAGTGTGTATGCATAACTGCAGGCAGTCATTATTTGCCAGAACTTGTTGTCTCTTGTTGGAGCAAGTGAGTGAAGCAGCGAGTAAATATTATGTTGCCTTTTCTGTCATATTCAGAGTTGACTTTTTTAAGCTGTCAGCTGTGTTCTTTAGTAATCTGGATTTTCAAACCACCAATATGATGATTTTAACTTCTTCTTTTAAATGCCATCTTCCAGCTGTTTTGCTTTAGATTACTACACAGATGCCAAATTAAACCAGTGCCAGCTTTTTTTAAGGGAAGCAGTCGGTCTCGTGTATTGAAATCATGCTTCGTGTTGTATGATGAGTGTTTGTTTGAATCGTTATACGAAGAAGAAGAAAAACTGCCTGCAACATACCGATGCCTAAGGAAAGTGGAAGAGCATAAAGTATGCAAGCTTCCATAATGTGCTTAGCTCGAAATTGCTCTAAACTGCTGATCAAGTTTCAAAATGGACTCATACATCAGGCTGGTACAGATTTATATACATCCCCGATGTGGATGCATGAAGCGAATTGTCAGCATAATGAAGGTTATGTTTTTCATTTTAAGCAGAGTAATAGCCCGAGGAGCCACCGTGGTCACTGCCTTTTTGAAAACCACTCCGAAAGCCTCGCTTGAGATTTACATTCGTAATTATGCACAGTAGGCCGTCTCCCCTGCACGTATTATTTGAAGCCTCTTTTCTCAAAGCAAATGTTATGATGGTCTGGAATGTGCAGTCAAAACAGTCCCTGTTTTCTTATGCTGGTACATGAGTGGTACCACAGAAACACTGAAGGTGTCAGTGGGAGTTCATCCACTTAAAGTGGTGCTAATGGTAGCTTACTTTATACTGGTTACATGTGGACTCTCCTAACTCTTCTGCTCCCAGTATAGCATGTTTCTGATAACAACAGCTGTACTACAAATTAAGCGCACCCCATAAGTCAATGAATTATAGAACCACCTTTTCTATAATCTAATAACTTTATGTTATTAGCAGCAATAATATAACATTATTTTCTGCATGACTTTATCAGTCTCTCATTGATAAAGATGCAACTTTGGCCCACTCTTCTTTACATCATTGCTTCAGTTCTTTGAGTCTGAGGACACTCATTTATGCACAGCTCTCTTAAGGTCTCACCGCAGCATTTCCATCGGGTTGAGGTCTGGACTTTGACTGGGCCTTTGCAACACCTTGATTCTTTTCTTTTTCAGCCATTCTGTTGTAGATTTGATGCTGTGCTCTGGATCTTTGTCCTATTTCATGACCAGATTCGAGCCAAGCGTCATGTGTCGGACAGATGGCCTCACACACTCGATCATACTTCTGTATACAGAGTGGTTTGTTCAGATGCAAATTTTCTAAACTAAACAGTGCTGCCATGCTGTTTTTAGATAGAACAGGCTTTCTCCTGGAAACCCTTGCAAACAAGTCTTTTGCTAACTTATGCTAACTGACATGCTAACCGTGGTAGAGTCTGAGGTGTAGCTATTTTTGGGGTTTGTCTGAGTATTGCATGATCTGACATCAGGGTGATGGTTTGCTGGGAAGATTATTTAAAAGATCCCCTTGTGAATAATCTTTCTCACTGTAGATTGCTGGACTTCAGAGTGTGTGGATATGGCCTTGTAACCTTTCACAGGCCAATTAAACAACTGCTTCTTTAAGATGACCGTTGATGTCTTTTTTCCATTGGCATTGCATTAACACAAACCTGAATAGTCCAGATCTGCTTTTATAGACGTGCTCACACTTGCTCATGATCAGTTAATCAAATGCATTTGGTTAGCAGCACCTGGCTGCTACTTATTAAGAGGATAGCGGCAGTGGCCTACTTTTCACATGACTGCAAATATATTTTTACTCAAGGCTTGTGAACATAAGGTGTATAAGGTATGACTGGGTAACTGCTGAAGCTGTCACTACTAAATTAATTGATTAGAGGAGTTTCGTGACCAGTAAACCATCTGGACTCACTGGTTCCACCTTCTCACGTTCTACTGACCTGAATGCTACAAAATAACAAGAAAACATTTGCTTGTGCCTGATTGTATTACCAGAAAGATTGCAATAAAATATATATTAGTCATGATCCCCAGAGGATTAATCACAGATTTCCATGACTTTTACTACTTATCTATTAAGTATCTACTGAAGAGATTGAAGGGAAAGATATAACTATTCTTGTTTGACATGCAGACTATGCAGTTATTAATTAATTAGAATGAGTCTGAATCTTTAGTACATTTAGCACCATCATCAGGTCAAAAGATCTCACTGGTCAGAACTTGTACATTTGTGAAACAATATAAAAGAAGAATATGTTCAATTAATGCTTTCAGACAGATCTTATCCTTCTAACATTCTGAGATAGGGTGATGATAACAAACACACCCAGCTTATCTAAACATCTCGATGTGAGTCAATGTGAAAAAAACAGCACCACTTTGCATAATGTTTTATAAAGGTTACTCAATATCGTAATCTGACGTCACAACGATGTCAGCATGGTGCAGCGCAGTTACTGACTAACACCTGATTCACTCTTAATATGTTCATGGTCAAAGCAATAAAACAAGTGTGAGCTTTTTTTCTTTAAACGCTTTTTAATCAAGACATCTTACCAGCTAACCCAGGTGTTGCTAGTTTTACTTATTCTGACAGACTGTGATTAACCTGCATAAATATAAGCTTCGGTTCACCTCAGGTCAGTTATAAATTGCTGGGGTTAGTCTCAAGTTTGGTGTGGTTAAACTGATTAAGAAACCGATGAGCTGTACTTGTTTTGTGTCTCAGTCAGATCTCATATTGCAAGAATGCTTAGCATCACACTACCCTATTATGGTGTTTTTTCAGCCTCTGTATGAGTCTTTAGAGGGTGACTAAGCATGACAACGTGTATGAGTCTGTTATGTAATGGATTTTCTTCTTATTTCTGACTGGTTTTGTAAATTAAGCACTAATTAAAAGCGTTTCACGGGGCGTGCAACAGGAAAGCTGGGGGTGGCTGCAATCTCTTTTGTTAAACCACCCCTGATCTAATTGGTTTAACTCATGCAATGAGATTCTCTGCACAGATGTTTGCATTGCCATCCTCTAGTCTTTATCTTTTCTCTGCCGCTGTGGTAGCGTCCATTAGAGAGGAAAATATTGGGCGATTCTGCAGAGTTTAACTCCCTGCTTTCACTCGTCACAGTGTCTGGAATGTGTTTAATGACATTTAGATCCAACACGAAAAAAATAAATTGCTGGAATTTAATTAAAAGACACAGGAGTACATCTCTCATTGACACTGTGTAGGAGACAAGAGTGACTGATTGTGTTCCAGGAAAGAGTTTATACAGGATCAATACTGTTTCAAACATCTAACAGATGCTGCGTGTTGGAAGCTCACGAGAAACTGTTAATCTTCTGGTGTCATATATCAAATCGCACGGTTCATAAACTGAAACGCCTCTGCGCACTGATAGAATTTGTTTGCGCACCATAATTTCCACGTGACGTACATATGTGGGGCTCACTGCTATAGCACGTGAGCGCAATCCTCCACCTTTTACACAAACGGTTTACCCCCAGGAGGAAGTGGTAACTGGTAAACTTCCTGGAACTTGCAATGTTGAAATGGTATCGGAAATGGTGACACAAGCAGCTGCCTGCAAATTTCATGGTACTGTTTCCTCAGTTCTCATTATGTCACTTTTTTTCACCTATACGTGGTCGGCATAAGACGTTTCGAGTAAAAGAACGCACCATCTCTGAACGTCTGGTGCTACCTTTTGTCAGTAGTTTTAATGTCACTGAAAGAGAAGTTTAGTCAGTCGATCAGATTTTGCTGGGAGGCTGTGTTTTGACACCAAATGCATGAAATGAACCGCTCCCAGATTAGCAAGGAGAAGTGAGAAGCGGCAGGAACAGACCGTGAAAACAAGACGGCTTCCGCTGGTGAAAACAAATTGACCCAATTTTAAGACACTCCCTCAGTGCCTTAGACGTGTGCATTCGTGGAGTGATATCTCAGACACAACGTGAGAAATGGACTTCTTCTGTGCTATTTGTAGGTGTGATCCTGCACCTGATATACAGATAAAGGTGTTAACCTCAGAGTCATTGCAACGCCACTAGTATGATTATGGGTGGACTAATTAGGTTTTCTCAAATGTGACCTTAAGGACGGGGGATTCTGAAGCTTGAAGGTTTCCGAGCTTTGTTCAAAGGTGACCAAATCCACCTTTGAAACTTAACTTTTTTTTGTGAGAAACTAATGAATATAATGTACTCATGACTTTATATTTTCAAGCTTTAGGGGATGAGTTTGGTGTACTTTGGCAGAGCTTACCAAGCTACAGTAGCTGTTTGTGAATTTTAAAACAAGCAATTTGTCAAACACAATGTTGACACGTTGTGAAATATACCCAACTTCAGCATCTACTTTACTATAAATGGAAACATAATGAATAAAGTCAGTGTTGTATTATATTAAATGAGGCTTTAAAGCGTAACATTTTGCAACCAGAGGAGTCGCCCCCTGGTGGCTACGAGAACAAATACGTTTTAGATCTGGAAGCTACACTGATTATTTGTACAGTCTGTGGAGTATCAATCGACTATTCTCAGAAAACACAAAAAATCCTACATTTGACCAAATACTCAATAATACCTCACAAGGAAACGGCCATGATTAAAGCACCGTTTAAAATCAGACTTTTAAAGGATTTTTAAAGAAATCTGGCCAAAGATTTTATCATCAGTAACCGGAAAAAACTGGAAACTCGAAAGCTGAAGACCAGAACAGCTAAACTATTCAAAGTCACCCCAGTGTCCTGTTTATGAATGAGTAATAGCTCTACAAAGAAACCAAACTAATAACACCAGGAATTTTTCCTCTGCAAGCTCTGTAGCTTTATGTGCCTTTCAATATATCAATTTACCGCAACAGAGTTCATGTTTGTGAACTTCTAGTCACATTTTCACACTTTCGATTCACAAAACTGTGTCACTATCTCTTCACACTCTTCACTATTTTATTGTCACACAAGGGGCATTTGTGACCAATCGGCGTCCTTAAATGTTATTGTTGGGCATCAAATGAGCGCATTGTGAAAAGTGGCAACTGTACTGTTGTACTTTTTATAATAAAAAACAGCAAATCTAAAAGCACCTTATAGCTTATAGCTTCTGCATTCCTCTAGAACACTCCCCTCCCCCCTTCCCTCCCCCAATAATCTCAAATACATGTCTCAGCCTTTTACATGCCACACATATGTAGCTCCAGGGTAGAAAATCAAAAGCAGACATCAACTCCAGTGTTTACCATAACATACAGAAACTCTCCCTCTTATGATCAGATCATATTTCCGTGCTTGGCTCTTAAGCAGATGTGTTTACAGGACTTGACTTGACTTTTTGCAAAGTAGGCAAATTAGAGGTTGAGTAGCAGGCACAAACCAGTGAAGAGTATGAAAATGAATAATCAGAACCCTAATGTTTGCCGAAGCAGGTTTCAAATCAGACTCAAACCTACTACAATCAGTACCCTTAATAAAATGTCTTGCTTAACATCTCTAAGAAACAGCAAACAGCCCCTCGACTAAAAGCCTTTTAATCCGTCGCTCTGAAAGCAACGCGTTCAGTTATACTCATAACAAATTCACTTCATATTTTTGTGACATGATTTAACGCCAAAAATGCCAAAAGCCAAATATACAAAATGTTCCCGTCATCAACAACAAACTGACAGCACTATTAACTTTAATATAAGAGGCCAGCCCTATTAGTTTCATGTGGTTATTGAGTCATACAGCACTATGAGACGATAGCGGGGTCCACCCAGTTGGAAAGATATGAACTTATATTCTTTTCACCAAATTAAAACATTTATTTATTTATTTCATGGGGAAAAAAAATCTTCTAATAATTTCTTTAATTTCTCGTACTATTAAATTTAAAACCTTTTGAGTGTTTTTATCAGAGCGCGCTGTAACTCACAAACTTTGACAGGATGTCTAAGATTATCATCTGCAACATATCTCTACACAGCGTTCTCAAGCTAAATTATTCTGCTGTAGCTGAATATACATATATTACAAACAAATCTCTCATTTATTTTTTGTTTGTTTTTCAGCACAACAGCGACCACAATCCTCACTTATAATGTGCTCAAACATCAACGAACAATGTTCTTGCTCTGCGTTCGGAGGAAAGCAGCTTCTGTTGTTACCGTTATATCCAAAGACACAACATCCAAGTTAACAGAGATGAAACTCACCTTTTTAAAATGTGTTAATCCTTTGTTTCGCCACTAAGTTTCAAGATAACAGCTTCATGGACATCAGTTCCACTTCGAAAAACTATTCTCTAATTAAGCTCGACACCAAAAATTAAAGTCACATGCAGGCAGATTTTGGGTGTGCGAGTGGATTGAAGATTGCATTTGTCTGACTGTTGGCTTCTTCCTGCTTAACGCGGAAGTTCAGGTCTAGACCTGTCATTGCATTCCTACTACAGAGTTCAGCACTTTCACAACACTCTTGTCTGGGCAGCGTTGATCCATCCCCTCCTTAACAGTGCTCCTTATCTGCACTGTACTGTAACTGTGCCAACGGGGACAGAGAGGGAGAAATCATAAATGTGTTGTGGCTTCTCACCAAGACTTTGAGGGTGACTGACAGCCACTCGAGCAGATTGGGAAGTTTTTTTTTATTGAAAGAAAAAAGAAATGCTTCAGTTGGATCGAGAGAAAGGCTGAATCAGCGGGAGGAATGTGACGGGTCTTGGTTAATAATTCACCTCGCTGAAACTGATTTACAACAAGTCTGTAGACAGGAGTGGCATGCTGTAGTGGTGAAAGACACTTCAGCTGGGCTTTACTTGTCTAAATTCTTGTGAGAAAATACACTTGCCTAAATGAAGCGCATTATTTGCTGTACAACCTCTAACACACCTCATAAATGTAAGCAGAGTGCACTAGAATACATTAATTTACATGAAATCTTCTACAGTTAAAATCAGGAAGAATTGTCTTAGGGTAATGGTGTGGTGCAACAAATTCAGTTATCTTTAGGAGGAACCAAGGAGAGTTAAACTGTCAAACTATGAATAGCCTCTGGCTCTGTTATCTGACCGTGCAGACACAGATAGCTGTATTTATTTGCATTTCTCCTTGAGTCATCTTGGGAGGCCAAAAACAAGATTTCTGATCTCTTTTTTTATCCTCTTTCCACCTTAAAGGGAATTCACATACAATATAAAAAATGAATACAAAATTATGCCTAACAGAACAAATTATCTTCATTTTTACTAATATTGACACTTCTAGGTCCCATTTCCCCTCAAGACCAGCCTGAGCCACGACAGCAAAGACAGACCACCACTGTGGCAAAATCCCGTCATCATATGGTAAAGCTGAGCACCACAGGGAGAAATCAAATAACCTTGAATGCTTCCAAGAGTCTTTCATGACTCGTGATGTATTAAACAAACACCCTGGGTACAAGCATGTGTCCCAACCACCCTCATTTCCTCATTCTCTCAGGGTTTGACAAACAGATGGACACCAAAGGCAGCCTCCCATTAGCTCTAAACATCTCCCAAACACAAGCACGCCGGTGCCTCGGAGAACATTTCTCAAATAAATACACTGATTAACGGTTGTGGAGCTCGGCAGCAGAGAGCGAGGTGATTTTTTTGTCTGCTCCGCCGTGCGTTTGCGCTCTCTCCTCGGAGACTGAGGGTGGTCCAGGAGAGCTGATTCTGATAATGTTTTTTGCCAGCATATGTTGCAGCTCATACATCACAGCACCGAGCCAAGAAGCTGAACGAGATTGTTATTTTTTAGTTATTTAATCAAACTGTGCGCTTAAAGGGGGGATCTGCAGTGTCGAGCCTTGAGTTCTACTGCACAAAGAAAAGTCTGTTGGCTTGAAAGTTGCAGAACTGCATATGGTAAGGTGTGAGGTGTGGAGCATTCTTTTTAGCCATTAGTTTGCATTCTGAGCGCTCCAACACACCTCGAGATACATTTCTTGTGCCTGAGCACTAAAAGGAAATGGGGTGATAATGACAAAACCAGTGGGCACCTTGCAAAACCATATGTAGTGCTGCAGAGGAGAAACTGTCACTGAGATGATGTGAAAAGTGATGCGTACAGGAGTCTTTTAGTGCCCTCTGTTTGTTCTTTGCTGTACTGTACATGCCAAACATGACTGAAATCAGTGGGAGGTGTAAACCTGCCAACCTGCAGTTATTTTCCCCACTCCCTCTTTGTGGTGCAATAATCAACACCGCAAGTTTGCACCGGGATAACAAGCAACTGCTAGCTGGATGTTTTTGAATGTATATGCAAGAACATACAAATGGATTCCTGATACAGTCCTCCTTGTTCTGCTTGGCTGAATTTATTTGCCATCTGAGGCCAATAAATGAGTACAATGAGGTTTGCTATTGTTAACATGGGCTAGGATGACTGCTGTGACTGGCTGAGTCGAAAATGTGAGCAAAAACGCTCAATATGTGACATGGAAAGACAAAATTAAAAGAGAAAAAGCCTTGATTATGTTATAATAAAATCAAAAGATACATTTTTACCAGCATTAAACTGTTTAATTGTACAGTGTGATGTCTTTAATCAAATTTACACTGCTGTGTGTTATAGAATACAAGCTTTACAGTAAATTACTGCCATTTGATTGGCCGTCATTAGCGAGTAAGTTAGTAACCTTTCGTCTTTACTTTGAAGATGAAAAGTTGCACTCTGGACGCAGCTACTTGTCTTTCTTGAGTTCTGCCTCGCCTCAGCTCCTCGCCTCTTTGCACCAGATGGGTACAGGAAATCTTTTGGATTCAACATTTTTAACAGCCACCCTGAATAGAAACGGTGGCTGGATGTGATTAATCGCTACAGGAGCCTCATTCATGGTGGCCCCTTTCCTTTGCTAAACCCTAACTCTGCTGTCAGTCACACAAACACTGGAAACCACATCCACACAAACATGTCCACAACAATCAAAGTCTTAACCCAAAATAACACCTCAGAAACCCTGAAACAATAATCACAAAACGTATAAATGAGTGATGTAAACGAAAACATGGACATTTCTAAGAGTCTGTACCCATGATGCTGTAAAATATCCAGCATTCTGCTTTAAATATTCCGAAATTTGGCTAAATCTTGAGTTATTCAGTTAAATATGATCATACAACTTTTGAATCTATTCATTTGGCTCCTGAACCTTTGAATAAGACAGTAATATCAGAACTGCTTAACTAATCACATCCATGCAAACATCATCCTCAGATAACCTTATGTGCTTGTGCAGAAGCACTAAAAACAAAAAAAGGAGAGGAATTGGGAGCGAGTCCAAAAACCAGATGTGTTTTTCACATTCCTGACTTCTGCCATAGGTCTCTTCAACAAAAGTTTGACCTCTGCTCGCTTTGTCTATAAAAAGGGTTGACAAGGCCAGTGCTGAAGCACGGAGGACGCTGGGTCGAGGACCAGCAGCTGTCTCAACATTCAGGGTGTGCTAAACAAAAAGTACTGTATGTTTTTGCAACTCAGAGGGCCACAGGGTCAAAGAAAAGTCAACAGTGAGCAAAGTGAAAAGTGAAAAGATGAGTTACAATTAAAATACATGTCATTTTTTTCCCTTTTGTTTATGTTTCAGTTTGAAATTAGGGATGTTTCAGTTTCAGGCATCAAAAATGTTATTTTATTCTTGTTCTTTCAAAACCTTTTACTTCAGAGGGGAACTCAAGGGAGAGGAGAGGGTGAAGGGTTAATTTGTAGCTGGGGAAACCTGATGCTAATTAAGTCTCAGGAATGCCACATACACTGACATTGTAGTGCCGAAGCCCTCAGAGTGGGTCAGGCATGGAGAGAGACGGCAGTAATGCGTGAGTCCAGTGTTTTTACTCCTTTGTGACGGTCGGGAAAAACCAGCCTCACCAAACCCTGGAGCTGAAGGTAATGTGCACAGATGAGCTGCCAAGTCTGTAAAGTTTGTTTCAGTTGTGTGAGAGGTGGCTTTAATCGAGAAGGAGATCAGTGATGGCTTGAGTTATCACCTTTGAGATTTTTTCCTCCAGGTTTTCCATTTGGGACTCTTACCTCGCGTTTCCTTCTTTTGCAGGCAGAGTAAGCCCACATATTAGATGCGAAAATGCTTTTACTGACATCTCTGCTGTTGCTGCAACTCTCCTGGGTATCGCTGCACAACGCCGCGCAAGCTGTAGCGGAGATTTGCCGGGGGACGCACTGCTATGGCGGAGACACCGGTGATCCAAGACCGTGCACCGGGGCGCACTGTCCAGGGAGCCGATCTTCCAGACCCCCGCGGCAGTTTAACCCGTCAACGCAGGGGAAAACGGCTCATGTAGCCGCCAGCCAACACCGCGTGTACCCGAGCTCTCCAAGAGCGGCATCGGAGACTTTTCCAGGTGCCCAGCTGCTACTGCGCGGGCGGCACAGCGACGGCAGCACTCGGAGGAGTGCGCCTGAAGTTTTACCTGCAGGATGCACCGATGCGGAGTGCGCTGTTCATGTGAAACAATTTCAACCCAGCAATGACACCCGAGACTGTAAAGGGATCGAGTGCAGACTGCCACTGAGGATACGGCCAAAAGCTCGAGCAGTGGCTTGTGTGGGAGAAGGATGTCTGGCCGGTTCAGAGGAGAGCGTGCCTCCTGTACATCTGTCGGACAGAGCCTCGCAGTTTCTGGGGGATTTTCCGGAGTTTGAATATCCATCGTCGGAACTTGGCGCAGCGCCTTTAGGTGTCCAGCTCACATGTGATATCAAGCCAGGTCTGCTATGTTCATCAAAATTCTCATCCAGCATTCAAATCAAGAACGTTTTTATTTATTTTACATTATATTATAAGCTCCTGCATGCCAGGAACAAAAAAAATATCCAGACTGTGCACACTGTGACTCTTGACAATTTCCTTAAAAGTGATATGTCATTACTAAAAGCTGTGCGTCTATAAATAACACAAATGCATGCTACTCTTTACTGACTTACAATCTCTCACCAATAATCAACACAAGAGTGTTCTGGAGACAAAGGACAACTTTGTTGACCTTCAGCCTCCCCCCACAAAAAGGAAAGAAAGAAAAGAAAAGATACCTGCAGGGCAAAGAGTAGCTGGACTGGAAAAATGTCTCAGAGTCAATTGCCCAGAAAATTTTGAATGCTTTGATGTGGCTCCATACAGGAAGCTTTTAGTAGGCTACACTTGCCAGTGGCTGGCTATGCAGCTGGAGTCACAGGCTGTTCACACTTACTGTCGGCACTGTTTGGAGAAGTCACACCTCAGTACAAGGCTTAACAACATCTAATCGATTTCTTCTCCCTGTTTTTCTTTCCCTTCACTGTGCATTTATTTCATGACAGGGGAGAATGAAGTTCCTTCAGAAGATGCCCTCATCTTGCACCTCCAGCTGTCCAAGGGGCAGGAGAAGCTTGTGGAGGCCCTGAGAGCCCAGCAGATTATCATCCGCGATCTGCAGCAGAAGCTCGCTGACCAACAGGAGGCCCTGCTGTCGCAGCAGCGTGAGATCCTGCAGCAGCAGCAGCGAATGTATGAGCAAATGGATGTGGTGAAGGCCCAGTACGGTCTTCTCTCAGACACCTTCAAACAGGTTTCCTTCCAGGGCCTGAAGGGTGAGCTGCAGAGCTACTTCGAGAGCCAGCTGGCTGGACTGCAAAGCCAAGCCCGCAGCCACCTGCAGAAATCCTACGCCGTCCACAAAGTGGACATCAACTCTAAGGTGATGGATGTGGTCGGGGAGGCTCACTTTCCTCAGCCTCTCCTGGGATGCCCTTCACCCTGTGGATCAGAGGAGTACTGTGACTTTCAAAAGGACCCACCTCGGTGTGAAAAGTGCACCATGTGTCCACCAGGTTTCTTCCTCATCTCGCAGTGCTCTCCAACTGCGGACAGAATGTGCCAGGTATGCCGTCATCCGATGTGTTGAAACAAACCGAGAGCAAAACAGGAAAAAAATGGAAACAAACAAAAAAAAAAAAGTGTGAAGCGGTTTTAGCTAGTTGAGGTTTCACGTGGTGGTTTCCAGTTAGTGGTTTCCAAGCATATGCCAGCATACGCCAAAATCCAAACATAGCTGATGTGGAGGTGAGAATGCTTATACTTTTGAGCCTAGATCGCTCATCTCATTTATTTCCTGATCAAGTTTAAATGCTTCACAGAATGCATCAGTTAAACCCAGTTATTGTTGTACAGGATACACTCATGGTGATACTTTTAATTTGCATGACTTGCAGGACAGAGACGAATGCCTTGAATTACCAAATATTTGTGGAGAGCGGGTGAAGTGCCTTAATACTCCAGGTGAGTTTGCAATGCCTATTTTGCTGATAATTAATGAGCCTTTATTCCTTATTTTTTCTCTGTTATAAAAACTTTTTCCACCACTTTATCTAAAACTTTATTTGCACTGAGAAAACAGCCACACTTTACTGAGCTTTGTGTCTATGCAGCTGTCAGAGCCTGTTTGGGCCTTTTTATTTTGCAGGGGGATTCAGGTGTCTGGGCATTTCTGAGAGAGATGCAATAATGGGCTTGTGCGGTCATGAATATTTCTACAACCAGGAGCTGCAGGAGTGCCAAGCCTGCTCTGACTGTGATGGAGAGCCTGTTACCGTTCCCTGTACAGCAGTCAGTGACACCATCTGTGGCCAGCTTTCGGAGACCCGGCTCTCTGAGTCTTGGATGGCGAATGTGGCAGTTCCCCCCGCCAGGTCATCTGGCACCCACATCTTTCCTGGGCTTCAGCTAAACATACGAAGCAAAGAAAAAAGCGATTTGCTGTCCAACCAGTTGGGCCAGTTGACCTTCCAGCAGCACGGGCTGGTGTGGTTGGATCATAACTTTGCAATTAAGCACAGTTGCAGGAACTTCCTCCAGTTGGGGATGAGGCTAAATGGGAGCCAGGAAGAGGAGGGTAAGGACCTCAGCGGTGTTCGCATCGAACAACCGGATGGGAAGTATTTCCAGGGGGTCAGCGTCAGTACCGGGGTGGAGGTGGAGCCTAACCACACCTTCACACTGCTGTTGAGGAGTCCAAATCAACACTGCAATCAGAGCAAAGATCTTCACGTGTACGATGCCGCAGGGCCCTCTTTGAGTCTGCTCTGGTTGTCTCATGATACTGGTGCTGTAGCTATGACAGCTCAGATGTCCCTACTGATGCACTACCAGACCAGCTACCGCCCAACTTTCCGCATAACCTCAGTTTCAGACCCCTACATGATCAGCCTGACTCATGACAACCGTGGGGTGCGCTTCACCGAGCGCGGAGTGGTCAAGTTTGTCCTTCAGCAAGCGTTTTACTCCATGGGGCACACCTGCATTCGAGAGGGTTTCTCCTTGATTGCCTATATTAACCGCAACGGAACTGGCCAAGAGGTGATGCAGAATTTTAAGACTGGTGTTAATTACAGGGACACTTCCATTACACTCTCTGGTGCTGTGAGCGTGGACAGTGGAGACATGCTCAACTTCGAGATCACATCCCCGTCTCAGTGCAACGTCCGCTATTTTGGGGACAGCACTGGAATCAGTATTTTGAGTCTCATCTGGATTCCTTCAGCAGTGTCGTCAGCCTTTACAGCTACTGTGTCCAGGACCGGTCTTCCCTTTGGAGCGGTGAGGAATAAACCTCTATTGTTCCAGCAGATCAGCCCAGATACACCGCAGGTCCACTTGGCCCGCTCTGGGGAGCCAAACAGCCGGAAGAACTTTATATTCCGCGAGAAAGGAACAGTGAACATAGCTCTCAACCTCAAGCTGATCCACTCTTGTAATATAGTTAAACTCACTCTGCAGCGGGTAGGGGGTCAGGGCAAGCAGGCTGGTCCTGTGGCTCAGCAGGTGTCAGGATCTATGCCTGAAGGAAGCGAGTGGGCCAGTGTAGGGCTGAGAGCCTCATTTCAGGTCCAGAATGGCACGGCTCTGTACGTCACGCTGGACTGTATCCGTGGACGAATTAACCAGATAGCACACGAGGGCGGCACTAACATTTCAATTCTCTGGGTGGCAGTGTGATCCAAGAAGGGGCTGAGCTTTTCTCATCAGTACATTTTGTGGAAAAAGACAGTTTTGCACATGTTGAATTGCAGAGCAGTTTCAAAATTCACCAAAGGACGAATACGGGCTGATAAAATGTAGTCTTCTTTTCCACATATCCTCTCACATTATCTTTAATGTATATTTCTGCACCTGTATATACGTTTATGATTATTTTTTTTGTAGGGTGTAACACTTAGATGCTAAAAGTACTGCTTTTTGCTTGAAGTACTTCGGCTGGTTGAGCAGTGACCAATTCTACATCAAATGTCTGAATGTGTGAGTGTGTGTGTGTCTGTATGTGTAAATGGTGTGCATACTTGGAAATGGTGCTTATGTATGTCTGTGCGTATGTACACACACATTGGCATGTCTACTTTTGCATATGAATCATTTAATATGTATATATTAATACTTAACATCCATATTGTATTAAACCTTTTTGTATTGAATTATGAGGTTGTTAAAGCAGTATTTTAACATTTTGGGAAATGCAGTGAACCATTTTCTGGAGGACAGTTTCATGAGTGGACCAGTGCAAACCTAGTGATTAGTTAGCACAAAAACTGCAAACAGGGGAAACAGGTGACCTGGTTTTAGCCAATAGTATGGAAATTTATTAGCATCTCTAATACAAATCAGCATTTAACCCAAGGAACATTCCCTGCTTCATCCATCTGTGTCTACAAGGCATAACCTTATTATATTCAGTAGTGATTCCAGTTAGAGTGTAGTTCTTTGAAGTCCAGCTGAAGCACGTGTAGTTGCATTTGTAGTTTATCTCTTGTAGTGTAATGTCTCTGTGGACTAGCTGAAAAGCAGATATCCACACAGAACCTTGCATTCAGTGTCTAATAACAAAATTTATAGAATTTATACACAATATGTCTGTGTAGGTTCTCAGTCGTCGAGGTCATGGTAGTCTTAAGTGCTTGAAGTGAACTAGCTCATGAATGAGGTTTTACCTGTCATCCATTATCTCTATCTGTAACAAGTTAGTGATGGGGGGGGTTCAGCAGCCCATAGGACCACAACTGCAGCAGTTAAATATCTGTGACTCTCCATCAGTTTTTAGAACCGACTAAGCCACTTGGATGAAAGGTAACATGTCTTCTTTCATCAGAAAGAAGTCATGTTGCCTTTATTTCAAGCACTTTAGGCATTCTAGCCAGGTGAACCTTTGCATCCTCACAGATACAGAAACTGTAACACCTTTAACCTATCAAATGTGTTAAGTCACAGCATTGCGTCGTAGGGTACCCACATTTTGGCAGTGCTCTAGGCTAGCACAGAAAACCTGGAAGCATATAAATACACTTCAGTTCCAACTAAAATGCAGGCTGGGGAGGTGTATGTTCTTGGCTTTGATTGGTAGCTTCTTGGCTTGTTGAACTCACTAGTCAAAATCACTTGGCAAATGCTCAGAGTTAGGAAATAATCCCTCATAAAGCAGCTAAATTACACATTAGCTTTTGCTGAGACTGTTAAGATGGATGTAGTCACCTTGACATCATCAACTGAACTTTTTACCTCTTGTTTCGTAGTCTTTTTTTAGCGTCTTGGCACCATTGTGGTGGAGAAGTCTGGTTCAGTCCCTTCTAGCTAGCAGAGATAAACAGCTAATAGCTACAGCTGCCTGTGTTGGCATTCACCTGTAGCAATTCAGTCAGCATTACACAGATATCATGAAGGGGCACCAACTTAGGATGTTATTAGTCTGTTTAAAGGACATCAAAGAAAACCAGTTTTTGCATCAGGCTGTGAACATCTCTACTGTGAATATGTGTTTTAAGTAGGGAGTTGAAGCTAGCCTCGAGGCTAATTTGAGGACCTGGAGTTTCTGGCACTTCTACAGTAGCTTCATTTTTTTCAGCCCTTGACGGCTCTGCTTTTTTGTTGTACAGATTAAACAAACACAATTTAACTTGTAAATCGTTGAGCTTTGACAATACTGGCAGGCTGTTTTTTTTTAAACTACTGCTCAAAACCAAGCCAGCTGTTTCCCTCTGTTTCATTCTCTGTGTGTAGCTAAACTAAGCTAATTTCATAGATAACACACCGATATGAGAATGCTATCATTGTTCTCATCTAACTTCCTTTCAAAATATGGTAATTTGCTGAAATATATAAAAACTAGTCTCACCAAATCTATTGTAGTACCATTTAAAAGAGCAGGGATTTAAAAAAAAATGTTGTTTTTGGTATTTATTTTATGAAGCAGGACCTTTGTATTCTGCTGTGGAATGCATATGAGTTGTCAGGTATGATAAAACAGTAAAAATATGTATAGTATGGAGTAAAGCACTGAGTAGACATGTAGTGATAGTGTCTGCTTGTACACATATAGTTTTGCGTAGTATTATGGAATATGCAAACATCTTCCTTTGTTATTCTTTTGCCTAAACGCTGTTCCTCTGTAAAGAGCTGCCCATGCATATCCCTCCTAATTGCCTCTGTGTGTGTTCTGTCCTCTGAACAATTAGGCATAATTAAGTGTTTCAGAGAGCTGGCAGCAAAGGCGCCGCTGAAATTCTTCACCTTTTTTCTCACTTCTTTGCACGCGGTGATACTTTTGAGGTGCTTTTAGACTCCCTGCAAGCTTCTTGTGGAACGTCAGTGTATTTACAGTATTCTGGTTCAACACCAAATAAAATATACATATATTTTGCCATAAAAGGAATTTCTTTTTTCTTTTGAAAAAAAAACCTGTTACTTTGCTGGCTTTATTCCAAAAATATCGACTTGTGGATGAAAAACAGTTTCACTGCTAATCCTCACCAGACGAGAAAGGTATTTTACAGAGTTATTGGATCATTGTAGTATATGTGTATGCGTAATGTGCCTCTAAGGATTCCTGTGTAGCCACATCATTGGACCTCTAATGTGACCTTTATTCTATCATCCCGAGAGTGATTTTATATTTTGGAACCACGTATCATGACAATCAACATTTCACAGTGAACAGCTATCAATTTCCATTAAATTGGCGGGTAAAAGTTTGACCTTTTGACAGTGTTCACTCAGCTCAACCTCAAACATACTGAAACTATTTTTAAAGCAGCCTTATTCGGCAGCAAAGGTGCCAAAATACCTGGAAAATCATACACTGTATTTTCCTCACAATTGGTCTTAATCAACTTCATATTATTCTTCCATCTATTCCACCTATAGAAGGCCTTCTTTAAGTTCTTTGGCTTAAATTTAACAAATAGCCTATGAGTCAAAGAAGGGAGAGAGCAAGAGACAGGGGTGAGGGTGAGGGGGAGTCTGCATGCGAGAAACAATCAAATGTTTCTGTCGGCTGCCTGAATTGGAAACAGGTGTTTTGGTGCAGCACTGCTCCAGATGTTTGACGCTGTAGATCAAATGAGACTCTCGGCACATGAAGAGTTTCAGAGACATCAGAGAGAGAAACAGGGACAGAGAAACAGAACAGGAAAGGGAAAACACAAAGGAGAGAGAGCTATGTGTGTGTATTAAAAAACCCAAACTTTAAAGCTCTTCCAGTTCTATATTAGCAATGAATTAAAAAAGTACGAAGTGATGAAACTCTTGTTCCCTATATTGCTTATTTTTGTTCCTCATAGAATTGTGTTTTTGTGGTTTTGTTTTCACTGTAGCGCTAAAAAATTCCCCTTCAATCAACTTCCAGGGGTCGATGGATAAAAAGCTCTGACAAACCCACTTTATGGTACCTTTCTGGACCAAATGGAAGGCAGAGAAATTTAGCGATTAGCTGGGGAAGCTGCTAAATCAAGTAAAGAGGCAGATTTTTTCCCCTTGAATGGATAGGAGTTAAAAAACTAAGACTATAGGCTTACATTCATCAAGAGTCCAGATTGTGGGAGATGGCACAGTGATTGTTGTGAGACTTAATGCCCAAAGGTGATCCATCACAGTAGCACTTAAATATGAAGTTTGGCCAACAGTTTAGGAACTACCTGCACCACAGTCTATGCGCAGCAGGCATTTTTTCCTTTATTAGAGGAATTATGTGACTTGGATATCAATTCTGTGATCATTAATACAATATTATCATATTGTTTGCTAACCCCCAGCAAGGCTGAATCTAAAATAAATAAATAAATAAGCTGTAATTAAAACAGATCAAGACACACACAAAAAAACAACGTCAATATCAAATGGTGAAAGGTTCAGGTTAAACTACATTTATATTTTTAAAATAAAAGTTTTTTTCTTTTTTGTGTAATTGGTGGCAGTAGAAAGAGGCTAATAATGAATAAAGTAATCACATCGTAAGTACTAGGGGCTGAACTGTCTGCCTGTGTAGGTCTGTGACTATGCAGAGTGAATGATTTTGGTCATGGGTCATCTCCAGTCAACCAAGCCTTCTGCTCAACCATCTCTGACTTGCACAAAAATTCTTTGGCAGCAAATTTGAACATTTATAATGAGTGCTGTGAAATTTTAGCCCCATATATTAAACTGATTTCAAGATAGAGTCTTTGAGAAATGCTCCATCAGTGGAGTTGAAATCTAAGTGCGATGTTTGAACATGGATATCCCAAAGAGTATTACTGATAAAAGCCTAAAATTTTCACTGGTATTATTTTTTTTACCATCAAAATTAACCAGGATCTGTAATTTGGGAGAAATACATCAAACATTGTCTAAGTTCCATATTTGAGCACACATTGCAAAAAACTTTTTAACATAAAATTGTGACAAAATAAAGAAAATTAAATTCACGTTCAATTTGAAGTATTTTTTTCTAGTTTGTGCTTAAATATGGGGCTTTGCGGGAGTGATGGACTAGACCAAATTAAGGCATTTTTAAATGTTTTGCATTTGACTGGCTGTTCCATACATTCTTTTTTTGTCACTGCCCCTGGTTACAGCAAACTGCTGCAACATGTAGATGAAGATCTGCAAAGCTGTGTGCAGGCTCTGCATATGACCAACAAACAATATTATATTTATACATATCGACCAAATGCTAGTCTTAATTAGCAAGTATTAGCAATTGAGGGTCTTAATTAGAATTTACAGGGATCGGGACTGAGTAAACACCAAAGATCAGTATATAAAAATATCAGAGAGAAACAAGCAAGATTCTTTGAAGAAGAGCAGGATTGGAATATGATGTTGCATCTGGAAAAATCGAAGGGAAAAGAAGAAGAGGCAGAAGAAAACAAACCATTATTGACAGAATGAAAGACTGAATGAAAAAAACCCCCCACCAAACTGTTTAGAGCATCTTGGAGTAACACAATCGCCATTTGGCACAGCACTTAAGAAGAAGAAGCGGGTAGAAAAACAGTAAAACCACTGACAGGTAAATAACTCTGATAAAGTGTTACAAAGTACCGTTCTGCTCGGAAACCTTCGGTCCTGGCATTTATGTGGATGTTTGCTCATGATTTGGGCTGCCACCCACCCAAACATTGGTGCAGAACAAGCACACTGACCAAGGCAATGCCATTCTGACAACAGTGGTCTCCCCAAGCAGGACAAGTACGCCCCTCCACACCACAAAACTGTTTAGGAATGACAGGAGACACACTTCAAAGAGCCCTAACTCCCCAAGTCCCAGTCTAAAACCCCCAGAATTCTCCCATTCATGCCCCAACTGTTTTGTCAGAACTGTTTTGGCAGCACAAGAGGGACCTATTTACTATTAGGCAGGCAGTTTAGCTGGTTTTGATCTTGCAGCTGATGTGTGTTCAGAGACGTGACGTAATTCTAGGCAAAGCAATTGTTCATCTGTTAAACGCTCCGCTACGTTCAGAACTTTTCACTCCTGGAAACTCTGATGCAGAAGCAATAAATATGAACAAAAATTGTAACATTACAGCCTGAACAGGCAGCTGAGAAGCAGGATGGTATAAAGCTGTCTAAAGCTGCAGGAAACTTAGAAGGGAGTTTGGTTAATCTATCAAAAGAATAAAAAAATGGTAAAATTCATAAATGTTGTCATTTCAACAACATAAAAGGTGCTATGCCTTTTAATGGGCTGCAGACTTGCATGCCAGTATTTTTGTGGCTAAACAGAGAGACATCATTTATCACCACAATGCATCTGTTGTGAGTTTATTTGCTTTCCAAGGGTTTTTGTGTTTGTGGTTCGCTCAGTCGATGACATGCGAGCTACTTTGACAAAAATCACTGATTATTCGAAAAGCAGCAGTGTTGCAGCAACCAAGCCATCCGGCAAAGTCTAATATTACCCCTTCTCGTGTTTACATAGTGTTTAGCTTAATATTCTGGATGTGAATCAGCATCATTTGTGTATGTTTGGAGCAAAAATACAACATGGTGTCAGTTCAATAGACACATCAGTCACAGTGATTTGTAGTCGAGGTGAACACCCTCCTAACCGAAACCTGGCCCCAGTCTGCTCCGATGTTGACTTAAAAAGGACAAAGCCGGAGACAGGCTTGCTTTAATCAGAAGCGGATGTCACTGTATGAGCCAAGGTCTCTCATCTACGGGGAAATGTTTAGACCATGTGGTCACGTTAGACACTGTAAACCTCCACAAAGTGCGTTACACTAGTGCGCTATGGTGGATTTATGGGGTGTGAAGAAAATTTGTATCGGTGTTGTTGATGTTTTACATCCAGATTTTTCGTTTCTTTTGAGAATTAATCAAAGCAAATAGTCAAAATGGGGAAATTAAATCCACCGCAAAGCCTGAAATGTCTTCATTGTAAAGTTTTTACCAGACACTTGAGTTATAGTCATTAAAAACACTTTTTTTTATTATACAGTACACCTGCCAGATGACTGTAGCTCACTTTGCATTTTCTTATAGATCTTTCCATGATGTAAATCTTTTAAATTTCTCTGTTTTTTTAAACTTTGTGCACTGACGGATGCAATCCTTTAGACAGGAAACTGAAGTGTATAGGTCTACATCTTTCTGCTATGGTGACATTCCAGATAATATGCCCTCTGAGAGGTATTTAAATTGCTGTTTGGGATTGTGAAGCATACGTTTTAATGTACACATTGGCTCCTTTTACTTCAGAATTGTATAGGACACCTTATTTTAATAGATGGAAAAAGTCATAGTGACTTGTGGGTGAGAGACGTTTAGCCAGTGAGCATAATGACAAAAAAGAATCAAGAAGAAAGAATTTTATGGTCGGGAATGATAAAACTGAAAGACAAGAAGTATGTGTTATGGCACCAGTGCTTTCAGAGACAGGTAGATGCTGACTAGTTTGGTAGATGTCTGTCAGGTATCAAACCAGCTAAGTTGGATTGTCTAAAATCAATGAAGTTTCAAGCAAATTATGACTTTAACTCTGCTTCTGCTGTTCTGTGACATAGTTTAGTCTAACATAAAGCCCACTGTGTAACTTCCATGCACTCAAGGACAGATCTGCTGCATCTATATCGTTGACTGGCTGTCTCTCAGTCTTCATTTCATCACGAATTCTCCATCATCCTCCTCTTTTATGCATCCACTCATCTGTTGCAGTTTCCTCCCCCTCCTTCGTCCATCTGTGCTGGTGTTTCTCACCTCATTAGAGAGGTTACTGATGCATGAGGGAATGAGCTGGCAGGTCAGTAGCCACAGTGAGATTCATATTGAACAGCTTGTGAAAAGTTTTGCAGTCTGACAAAAAAGGAAAAAGTTCACCACCGAGCTCCTTTAAATTGAATTTTTTCTTTAAATGTCACTGGATAGATTTAGTTCTATCAAGGAAAAAAAAACACTTAAAAAGAAAATAGCTATTCTGCAGTATAATTTACGAAACTTGTTTCTATTGGATATTGTGGCTAGGCAAAACCTATACTGGCACCGAAAATAATCAGGCTGGACATTCTCTATCTCCCTTTTCCAGACTTGGCAAGGGCTGTGCATAGTTCCCTCCAGTGTCTGGTAAATTCCCAGATCACCAGGAATGCAGCATTTAATTTTCTTGTTCTTTAGCTGACCTTAATCATTTCTGCGTCAAGGTCAATCTGAAACTCCAGAGCCATGGGGATCAGTCAGCCTGGCTGTGGAAGTGAATGTGTGTGTGGGGGGGGAGTATACACAAGTATATGTAAAAGGGAGTGAGGCCTGTCTTGCTGTCTTCATGAAGAGGCCATTTAATGCGCTGATGATGAATAATAGGTTGGCTGAATGTGAGCGCGCGAGCCCCTCTGGTGTATATTTAAACGGCGAAGAGATGCTCCCTCACTCGTATCAACTCCCCGGTGGTCCGTGAGGTTAATTGCTTTCTCCGGCAGGAGCTTACAGATTCACTATCTTACAGAATGCATCCATACAAATGACTCTGCGCATACCACAATAAGTTAAGCAGGGTGCTGTGTGTGTGTATACGGTTGGTATGCTCTGCAGCAGAACATCATGTATGCTTAGGTAGCAGACACGGTGCACAGTGAGGTCATAGAAGCTAATGAGGACAACTGACTCTGACTAATGAAGTTGGCTTAACAGACTCGCAAGACAGAGGTGATGCTGTATTCAGAGTAGACTATACTCACATGCATATGAACTTGAGTGACATCCCATACTTAATGCATAAGGTTGGCCTACCCTTTGCAGCTATAACACCTTCAACTCTTCTTGGAAGTCTTTCCACAACTTTGTGGAAATTTTTGACCATTCTTCCAGAAGAGCCTTTGTGAGGTCAGACACTGATGTTGGACGAGAAAGCCTGGCTCACAGTCAATTCATCCCAAAGGTGTTATAACGCATTGAGGTCAGGGCTCTGTGCAGGCCAGTCAAGTTCTTCCACACCAAACTCACTCATCCACGTCTTTATGGACCTTGCTTTGTGCACTGGTGCGCAGTCATGTTGGAACAGGAAGGGGTCAACCCCAAACTGTTCTCACAAACGTGGGGCAATAAAACTGTCCAAAATGTCATGGTTACTTTCACTGGAACTAAAAGACCAAGCACATCTCCTGAAAAACAACCCTGCAGCGTATTCACCTTGCCACCAAAATTTACACTTGGCACAATGTAGTCAGACAAGTATTGCCAAACCTAGACTCGTCCATTGGACTGCCTGACTGAGAAGTGTGATTCATCACTCCAGAGAACACACCCCCACTAATCTAGAGTCCACTGGCAGTGTGCTTTGCACCACTGCATCCAATGCTTTGCATCGCGCTTGATGATGTAAGGCTTGGATGCAGCTGCTCAGCCATAGAAATCCATTCTATGAAGCTCTCTACACACTGTTCTTGAGGTAATGTGAAGGCCACGTGAAGTTTGGCGGTCTGTAGTGACTGACTCTGCAGAGTCGTGGCTGAGCCGCTGTCATTCCCAATCGCTTCCACTTTGTTATAATTCTACTAACAGCTGACTGTGGAATATTTAGTAGCAACGAAATTTCCCAAATGGACTTGTTGCACAGACAGCATCCTATCACGGTACCATGATGGAATTTGCTGAGCTCCTGAGAGAGAAATTCTTTTACACACCTGTGGCCATGGATGTGATTGGAACACCTGAAATCAATTATTTGGATGGGTGAGTGAATACATTTGGCAATACAGTGTAAGGAAATAGCACCTATAATTAAATATGGCAAATTGGAGAGGTTTGTAACTGCTAAACAGTCAGTTGTTTTCACACGAAATGCAGCTTATATGAATCCTTGATGTCTTGTTCCATCTTTTCTTTGGTGTCTCTCTGCACAGTCATCTGGCCTCGTAGCTGATGTGTGTATAATATGAGGGATTACATGATTAGTCATGCTGTAAACAAGTGTTTGCCAAGATTCTCTGAACCACATCATGTCAAGGTGAAACATGAGCACCGCTGAAATGTCAAATTCCAGTCCTGAGTAGGGAATCGATAAATGAAAACAGGTAGAGTAGGGTTCATGGGTTAAAACAAAATTTTAAAGTCAGCCATGAAACTATAAAAAAAGAACACAATTCTTTTTGGTTTCATAAGACTGTGTTTTTTCTATTAAGTTGTGTTCACTGACTTCTGTAGTGAATTTGGTAGAAAAATACCCCAGGCTGAATTGTACTGAGGCTGAAACTAATGCAGTGAGGAATAAAAACAACACTGATGTATCATCACGTTAAAAAGTCAGTACGGCAAACATTTACACTTTCACACATTTACATTTTCACACACATCAGTAACATTTTAGGTCTATAAAAAGTGCAGACTGAAGGAGGAACTGATAGGGAAACCCTGAGGGAACTAAACACACTGTGAATAAACTCTAAACAGGAAGTGAAGCTTCATAAAGACCAAGAATTCAAAACTAACCCTACTTAATTGATACGTGAGTTCAAATAAACAAGAAAACTAAAGCAGAGCATGACTAGCATGAAAAAGCCATCAGAACCCAAAAAACATAAAAATTCAACAATTTGACTTCAAGCACAAGAATAACAGCACAACATAAACATAAATAACACAAATACAGCAAATAAAACAAAACCAGAGGACTGTAAAAACTCTTTAAACACCAGCCAAGCAGTGTCACAGAAAAATAACAGGAAGCAAACAAACATCCGTATCTCTAAGGCTGAGATAAACACATGCAAACTCCACCCCGCCTAAAACAAAAACATAAAGCTCAGTAACTTCTTGCAATTAGGAGACACAACAAACATTACGCTAAACAGGTTGCAACCACAAGTATGGCAATTTCAAAACAACAGCAACAAACACAGTGCAGAAGTGCTTTTACGCTCACATAAAGTGCATTACCAGTACCTGGATGGTGTGCTGCTCAATGGATCCAACAACCATCCAGTTTTCAATCAATAGGCAGAGGATGCTTTCACAGTGCCAGTAGTGATGCCAATGCTAGCTGGCTAAATAATAGCGTCAGACTTTTTTGTATTATTATTATTATTTTTTGACATTAAAGCTACACTGTTTGAGCATAAATATACAATGAAGTTGTAATGATGTTATAAATATGAAGGATTGTCATTTCCTTTATGAAAACAAGTAATATTTTATGTTGGTAAGCTAATCTTGGCAACCGGTTGATTGGCACAGCATTAGCAGCCGATGTTAGCATACCCAGAAAAATTGCATAACTTGCAGGATCTGACTTCAGGTAATTCTAACCTTGTAAAATTGACTTACTAGGCAAATAAATAGATTTTTAATGGGGGCAAATTGTGAACTCTATTAAAACAAGTCAAAAACTACCTAACTTTAATTCAGCCTCCCCTTCAAACTTATCTCCTGCTCACCCTTACTGTCTTTAGCTCATGTTTGTCTTCAATGAACTGGCTGTTGTCTCGTTGATAAGCGACCTAGGAAACTATTTAAATCTACTCCTGGCTTTCAGAGTTGGCTGGTCATCTGACAAGTAAAGCTACACGTTGAGAAACAAATGCATGCTTTGTTGGGTTTTTTTTGTTGTTGCTGTCAACAAAACCCTCTTTCATAAGCTGACAAGGCTTTCTTCCAAGCAAATCCAAACACTAGGTATTACCTTACAGTTTCTAGGTTAACACAGAGGCAGAGGGAGAATTTAAGCAACTTAGACTGCATAATGAGTGCCACCAACTTCAGCAGACACCAACATCTGGCTTGGCTTAGTCATTGTACACACACACTTGTACATGCACACACTCGATTTGTTTTCAGGAAAGACTTCAGTCGTTTAGAAGAGAGTCTGAGAACCCTTTTGCCCTTTCTGTCGAAATGCTTTGGTAAACCTCTCTCGAGCCAGCCACCCTGATTTTACCATCTGCTGGTTCGCTCATAAATCAGATTCAGAAAGGAGTAATGTCGCCATCTTAAACTTTATGACATGTTTGCTACATTTCTCCTACCTGCAGCCTGTGTGTTTGGAACGAGCAGCTTGTCTCCTCTTTGTGTAACAGCATGTAGGATTATACAGTGTCGGGGCTTTACAAGGCCTGTGACACGGTCAAGGCTGCTGCAAACACTGAGCAGATCATCCAGGTGACGCTAGTGATAAACTGCTCATGTGGGAACATCTCTGATCACTCAGCGGAAGGAAGCTCTCAGAGTAAATCCTTGAGAATTGCCAGACCTGGTCAGTTAATCGTTGCGCTTTGAGGCAATTTTTAATCTGTAAAAGCAGCGATGAAAATGTTTAGACTCTGCAGAAGACTGAACTGCCCGTCTGGAAGATAACAGTGGCAGAGAATCTATAGAGGCAGCACATCAGAGTTGATTGAAATTAATTTGGAAGTCTCATGACACAAGAATCTAAAATGTGATGGCGAGAATACACATAGGTAATTCCTTGATGATAATTAATGAAGAATGAGCTGACAAGCCACTTTGTCTCTGTGGAGGATGTAAAACTCCCACTGTGTAAGGGAGGCTAGCGCTCATAATGACTTTTCAGATAGTGAGGAGATAGAGATTAGATTTTATTGGAACTTTTAATGTTTTACTTGAATGTAGTTATTATAACATTATATTTTATTAGTTTAGTTTTAATTAGATTTTTAAGAATCTGTTGAGTTTATAAACTTTATAACTTCAGGGTTTAAAAAGTGCTCTACTCTTCATTAGCTCATAAAGGCTCAGCTGTGATACCTCCCTCCTACTGACAAATCTCATTTAGGGCACAGTGCCACAGAAATGAGTCAGAAAATAAATTTACATTTTATAGTCTGGATTTCCTTGACACAATGTCATTGGGCTTTTTGAAAAGTTAGATACCAGAAGTTGTTAATACGACCTAATACAATGCTTTTCTTCTTCTACATGAAATCCCAGAAAGTTGATTTTGTTCATCTGGACAAACTTTTAACTTCCATACCTGGATGATTGAGCATACATCAGTATCTTCATGAAATGTTTAGTAAATACTATCCTTGTTGCATGCCCTGGTGAAAGTTGAAGAAGCCATTAAATAAGTCTCAGACATTGTTGATGACATTCAGTGTCTTAATACCAGAGGCGGGAGTTTAGTGGTGGTGATATCGGCATTGTGGTGTTGTTGGTCTGTAGCATAAAATTTGTGTTTTATTCAAATTGATTGCATTCAAAATCACAAAACTGCATACATTTGTGGCGATTCCTACTGAACAAAAGTAAGAGCATCATAAAGATTTATTTTTCACATTGGAATTGAGGTTTCTCATAGATGTCATGCTCACATTGTCCACCGTTTTGGATGCGATGGATGGTTGGCAGTGGTTGTTGGAGGTTGCTGGGTCTTGGGGGATGAAATTGGTTGCACAGCCTAGTAATGATTGCTCTTTCCTTGGTTACCTGTAGTTATTCATCTTTGTCTGAAAATACTTGCTAACAACTAGCCTTGTGATAGTAAAACTTGTAAAGAGTTCAAGGTGCCCCAGCGATTGTAGCTAACATGATTCACAGGGCACAACTTTTAATTTGACGGCAAACAGTTTTTATTTGTGGTTTGTGTTGCACTTTTTGCTGTTTTACTTGAGCTCGGAGAGTAACTGGACAACTTTGTGCACATGTTTGTCACTTCTATTTAAACTATGACTGCAAGAATATGCAGCCAAACCAGTCACAAGGAGCTTTTTGCAAACTGGTAGGAATATACATTTTTCTCAGCAGCCCAGCTGTTGCTATGGAAGACTGTGCATTGGGGATAATTGGGTGGTGTGTCTGGGACTTTAGCAATAATTCGGTCAGAAACTGCCAGCAATCACTTGAAAACCTTTAGAAGATGCACATTTCTTCCTCACAAACGGTGATTGTCAGATGGTTGTGGACTGGTTTCTAGGTCTGTGTAACTGGGGGCTTATTTACTCGATCCTATATTGTCACCACGATTGTCAGATGTCCAAAATGGCAAGGAAATGAATGTTACATGGTCAACTGTCACGAGTCTGTAAAACTCAATAATCCAAACAGAAAAATCCCACAGCTTTTTGTAGAGGCAATCAGGGCATAACTAACTTTATCATCATCATCATCATCATCATCATCATCATCATCCCTGTGGCGCTCTGGTTAAGTTAGCCTGATTATATCTACAAAAGTATTTGCAAGGAACTTTCAAACACACCTGCATCCAACTACTCCTTTTCATGCTTTTTTTCCTGGCTAAATTAATTAAGTTTCAGTTTTTTAATCCACTAATTCCTGCTCTCTTCTGCAGTTGGGACTATTTCTAAGGCTTTTAATCTAAGTGGATGGGCAGGGATGCCCCCCAAAATAGAGGCTCTCCATGAAATCCAAATCACTGAAGATGGACAGAAGAATACATTTTGGTTATAAAGTGATTCTAACTGAAATGCTGAGGACTTTTAATCTGATAATTAAGAGGTAACAGATAATATAGAATGAGAGAGATGCATATCTTCAGCTATAACTGAACCAGGACCATTACAGTCTTGTGGCATGGGCTATAACCATCTGGCTACTAGAGCTCTCCAACAAATTTTCCAGATCTGATAAGACATAAAGGCAGGATTTCTCCTGTTGGAACAAGAATATCAAAAGCTAATGTCTGGATTTCCAAAAACTTTTCTGAGGAAAATGTGTGTCTAATAACACCTTTGGCCTCGGGCTCTTTTCTGAATCTAATGTTTTCAAGAAGTAAGTTAAGTAAGGAAGCTCTGTTCTCTCACAAACCCTTTGGTTGTATGTGCTATCCTTGATGCTATGTTTGTCAGTTCTGTTTGGCCATGCTGTCAAAATCCATCCATTCAGAGTCACAGCAGGGGTTGGAGCCTCTCCAAGCTCTCACAGGGCAAGAGGAGAGGACCATCCCGGACAGCCAATCAGTCCCTTTTTTCAAGCTCTTCAAATTCACTGTAACGTTTGCTTCACCAACCAATGGCAGCCAGACTGAGGACTCCAGTTGCTATCTATTACCTTCAGCTTCAGCTCTGCTATATCAAACTGCTACTCAGTGAAGTCTGTCCAAAAAATATTTGTATAAAAATATACATTTTGAATCCCCTTGTGTTTGCAATCACCAGACAAGTTGTTATTTTCCAAATGATCACTTTTTATAGAACTTTAATGAACTTTTGATTGCCTGCACAAAACATCAAATTCACTGCACAAATGTAAATGAGATCTTAAAAACTATTAAAACAATATTTATTTGACTTTTGCCCACAGGCAGAATGAATACAACAAATGAGGTTACTGTGTACGTGATCAGAAGAGGAACCCGTTTCACTTTGAGAACTTCTGCTACACTTAAATTAGAACTTCAAAAAAAGACATAGAAGTCGAACATTTCCATTAGTGCAATCATGAAAACAAACAGCATGTTGTTTTTTTATATTATATGCTCTTAATGATAATTATTGCACCCCCTGAAGCTATTTTTTTAAACAGAATTAATCTGGATACATCTCCTGCATTTGGCTACTATAAGCAAACAAAAGAGAACAGCTAAACATTAAGAAATACAACCCAGATGTGCTAATAATGATTTCGCTGTGGTATAGGAAACACAATAACACGGTCACCATTAAACTATGAACAGCGTAGCTATACAGGATGAAGATTCGACACAGCTGATTATCTGTTAAAATCGGGTCCACAGAAGGTTCAAGAGTGAGATGCTGATCAAGTCTGAAACTACAAAGATGCAAAATATAATCTCTCTTACTCATCTACATCTTGGGGAATAATCAGGTGTTGGAGACAGATCAGTGGCTGTGCTGAACTGTCTTGACCCGCTGTGTGGAAACAGTTAACCAACTGAATGATTCCAGTTTTTATTTGTAATGTTAAAACCATCCATTTCCTCTGAGTGCTGTCAGTGGAGCCAGCTGATAGTGAGCTCCCCAGATGTTTTGTTTAAATCATGCGTCTCCGTCTTATCGGGCCTTTAAATCGCTCGAATAAACAAAGTGTGATTCTCTGTCTGGTTATGAGGTGAAACTTGGTAAGAGAGACACAGCAATCATTATAATTTATAATCTTTTAAAAAACTTCTTCTGTGACGCAAAGCATCTGCTAATCCTTCGCATTACTCGGGATGTCTTTTTAAATCTTTTCTTCTTTTCTTTGGACTCAAAAGGAAGATGTGATCAGAAATGAATGAATGTAAATGTAAAAATAACAACTCGTGGAGACAACACAGGAAAAATCATTTTTATTTGCCAAAAAAATAAATAAATAAATAAAAAATTCCATCCACATTTGCTGCACACGCCTGCTTTGGTGGCAGAAACAAACTTCCTGTGGCTTCCTCGTGATGAAAATTGTGAGGCAGCAGTGCCACCTAGAGGGACGAGAGCAACCTGCCAGTGAAGATGCTCAGAAATACTTCTTTTCTTTTTGCTTAGTCAAAAATTACCAAGCCAATTTTCATGGACCACAGTGGAGCGATGTAGTGCAAAATAGAGCATTGGCCTTGGAGAGAGATCTGCTGTTGTAGATTGAACTGTGCTACTTTGCATTAATGTATACTTTAATGATCCCCGTGGGGAAATTCCTCTCTGCATTTAACCCATTCACTCTGTGAAGCAGTGGGCAGCCTTCGATCATGGGGCCACCACTCTACCTGCTGAGTCATCCCTGCCCCCAAATATGAACACTTTATTAGTGCAGGGTGTTCATATTTGCACTATTGTTTTTGGTGTTTGAATGTATTAGATAATAGCATTTTTATTATGCCCATTTGATTATTAAAAGGGATTTTAATCTGCTCTGACTGCTTGTTAATGTATTTATACATGTGGAGATACATTTAATACTCTAGTTCTAAATTCCTCTTTTCCCCCTTGAGTATGTTTTAGAGTTAATTATCGGTAGAGAATGCTGCTTTGTTGATTCGTTTGATGTCTGAAAACTGAGTCCATGTACTGCACTGTGACTTTATAACTCAAGAGGCAATAAAAACCATGACTGTAAAGGTCTGAAAGAGATTACATAAATGCCAACAGTGCTCCACTCACACTACAGATCCATTTTTACTTTGTAGTGCCGTAAAAGTGCCGCTTATTATGTCCCACTTAACCATTCAAGGACTTTTCCCCTAGTTTATGTAACACGTTAAATGTTTTCTGTTCATGTAACACTGTGCTTTGGCCAATATGAGTCCGAAATAAACTTTTATCAAGCATAAGGTGGTGAGTGAAAACGTAGCTCTGAAAACTCTAGGTCTGGATCAGAAATTTCTAATTACGCAAACGTCATGCCATGTTGGTGTTGTTCCTGCAGTATCATGATAATGGTACACATAGTTGCAACTGACCAGTCGCATTGTTGTGATGTCATAGCTTTGCACCGCATGGAAAAAACAAAAGATATGCCTTTGTTTATGGTAATCATTTTGATTATTTTCTTTATCAATGTATCTAATAAAATAAATAGATTATCAAATTAGGTTTGCTGTTAGCCAGATTTACATTACTCATGTCAGTTTGCTAAGGATAGGTTTTAATAGCGTTAGCCAAATTCTTTGCTAATGCTAACTGACTGCTAAGTCTAAGGAGCTTGGAAAGAAAAGCGTCTGGACTTCTCTGAGTTGCTTGAAGACGTTTCACCTCTCATCCAAGAAGCTTTTTCAGTTCTAAGGTCAAATTTTGCCACCTCGACAGGACAAGACACGGCTGTCCATCTGCATCTAAAGGACAAAGGTCACTCTTTTCAGGACACCAATGTTCAGATTTTGGACAGAGAAAACAGATGGTTTGAAAGAGGAGTGAAAGAAGCCATCTATGTCCACTGTGAACAACCATCTTTGAACAGAGGCGGTGGCTTATGACACCAACTGTCTGTCATCTATAATCCAGTTTTGAGATCCCTTCCCAGATGCCTTAATGCCCACTCACATCCTGGGCCATCTGACCTCAGGAAATCACATGATAGGGTGGGGCTAGGTTTCACAATGAGCTCACCTGAAACCTTGGCTGATTGTGAGCTACACAATCAGCCAAGGATCAATAGGAGGTCAATGACCCCCTCGAGGGACACTCCCACAGGGCTTAAATCTGGGACTCTCCACCATTTGACCTTAGAACTGAAGAAGCTTCTCGGATGAGAGGTGAAACGTCTTCAAGCAACTCAAAGAAGTCCAGGTGCTTTTCTTTCCAAGCTCCTTAGACTACGATGACCTGGATGACTGAGAACCTTCACAGACTGACTGTTCAGACAAAGTCATTGGTTACTTGTAATGCTGATCCTGGACGAACACTATTATGAGGATTTAGGAACAACACTAGCACGGGATTATAATAGTCCAAGGTTGCATCCATGTGTTCATGTTCTCATCTTACCATCAAGAAATTGAGACTCATCAGAGCAGACGATGGTTTTTAGCTGACCAGAGGAACCCAGTGTGGTCTTCTGCTGCTATACGGCATTTTCACCCAGAGAACTTCAGCTGATGGAATATTTGCTCAAACTTGGGAAAATCCCAGTAGATCAGCAGTTTCTGAAATACACCAACTGTGTGACATTCAGAGTTTCTGCCACAGAGTGTTGCTAATGAAGTGGCCCTGAGTGTATATTGTAAATTTTTACAGCTTTTTGTCTGAAAGCAGGTTTAGTTATTTTAGCCATTTGGCTCCATTCACGAGTGTTTGAGGACTCATTAGTGCTACAGGCTACAATGGCAGTGAGAATACTCATAAAACTGTAGGTCTGAGTAAAAATAACACAGACTCACACTGTTGGTTTTTTGTTTTTTTTTTTTTTTTTGGCAATATTTATTTCTATTTCCCAAGAGCAACATATAGTTCAGGACAAATGAACATTTGATAAAGCCAGCACAGCAGTTTGCAGAATGTATGATTCAAAATTGCACCATATTCAGTGAAATGATCTGCACTCTGAATATTGGGAGTTTTAACTGGTCTTATAAACAAACAATATTCCTCATAAGCAAGAAACTAGGGTCTATTTTTTCCTTACATATTTGTTAAAGTCTAAGTTAAATTTATTTCGCATACATCCCACAGAGTCAAGGGCCTTTGTGAAACAAACATCAGAAACGGTGACACTGTGGGCACCATGACACAAGCCAACATACCGTCTCAGACACGTGAACAGAACGACAGCGGGCAGCCGAGAAACGTCAGAGGAAAGCGCGAGGATACGTTGTCACTGCTACCAGAGGGCGAAGCGGAAGAGAAAGAGAGAAAAAGGTCGTACAGGCGCAGAGCAGAGAGGAGCTTTCAGAAAGACATGCTGAGGGACTACACATATAGATATAATACGCTACGTTCAGAGCTGCGACAGTCTTCAAGCAGAAAGACAGAGGATAGAGAAAGTCAGATCAAGCGCGGAGAGGAGTACAATGCTAGGCGAGGTTAGCATGCTGGCGGCACAAAGAAACTTTACAGGAAGCTCAAGACACAGAGATCACATGTAAAGGCTAGAGCGACAGCACTAATCTACAAGCTAAGCTATACATTGGACACTAAAGCTAATTACAGGAGCTACACATACTGTATATATGTATATATATAGAGAGAGATAGATATAAATAGATATATAGGAGACTGTATATCAAACAAGCTGGATAGGCAAGGCATCGCATGCATGTCGTGCAAAGGAAGCAAGTCTAGCAGCAGCAGCAAGAGAAACAAAGTGTCTGGCTTTCCGAGACTACCACAGTGAGTTTCATTGTCGCTGTAATAAATCAGATGCTGTCTGTGTCACAGTGTGGAAGCCAATTTTGGTTTGGGGTGAAACAGAAAGTAAAAATTTGAAACTTTAGGCAACTCTCCATTGAGATGTAAAACATTTAAAGGAGAAGCTTTACAATATCTACAAACTGACAAAAAATTAAATCCTTTCATTTCTGGCAGACCCTCGATTCAGTTCACATTCAGACCAAAGAGCTTAAATTACATATCTTGAGTAGTAGAATTTTTTTTAAACATCAACTTATGGACAACCATCGGACATTGCACGTTATTTGATCATGTGTATACTCTAAAGTGCACAACCTCCCATTTGGAGGAAAACTAGACAATACTGAAAAATTCATACTAAGGCAACACACTTACAAACACACTAAGGTACACAGTTGGCACATACCGTCAAGTATCACTTGTGCACGAAAAACACAGGGCTTCAGAGTCAAAATGGCTTTGCATATTCATTGAAAATCCAAACACCCGAGTCTCTGAGTAAGACTTGGAAGTATTTCAAAGTGAAATCTATCAGTTTCTTTAAAGCCAGTCCCTGAAACACATCTTTGAAATAGCTAGGAGTCACAAATCAAGTATCGAACATACATACATACATACACACAAGGAAAAAAGCCTTTTGGACAAACCGGATGAAAATACAGGTAATCTATATTGGAGATAGAGAAAATATGAATAACTTTACCTCACAAATAGTCTCTGGTTAAATGTCTTATATACACGTATGTATACACAAAGATATGTACTTAGGACATCTTGAAATACTATTTACAGTCTATGATCAAAAGTGATTGTTCACTGACCGACCATGTTGAGCTATAATTGTGCTTTTCTAACTTGTTCTAATGAAAATGCTACAGAACCTCTGCCTGATAAATCAGGGTTCACATTCCAACTAACCTGCCTACGATAAGCCTGCTTTTACTCCAGGTTTCTTTTTTTGTTCTTGTTTTTTGCAAACTACCATTGGTTTGGTCTGGAAACTTGATTATCATTTACTATTGATCCTTTTGATATTATGCAGGATACATATATGCGTATGTATATATATAGATATATATATTGGACCCATACTCAAATATTGCTTGTGAATGCAGAAAGACGAAATCTCAGTTGCAATGCTAAGGGATGCTGCTCCTCCCAACAGTGATTTAGTGCAAGTAATGTCAGGTATACAGTAGCTGCAAATCTGGTTAAGATCCCATATCCCAACAATACCCCATTATTGCCCAATTCTTGGTTTCTTAGGATCCACAACCTTTCAGTAAGTGCTCATTCAAAAGCGTGACTACAAAAAGAAAATCTTTTCTTTCATATTTAAAGTTATAATCCTTAAGATTTCTGTCCTGGTTTGTTTGGTAGGCTAGCGACAGTTCGGTGCCGCACAGCTTTGGGAGCAGTGCCCAGAGATGGTACTGGAATTAATTAACCTGATGGGGTGAAAAAAGGAGATATGACTTAAACTGCCACCTGGGCAGTGCACCATGTACCCTGTCACATCCAAGTTCCAGTAGGTTCACTGCAACCAGCACTAAAAAGCAATTCATTTGTAACATTTTAAATAAAACAAAATATATAGGCATTTTTGCCAAACGTTGACATAGACTCTCTGTACAAGGCATATCCACAAAGTTAGATAACAGATCCGTTCATAGTGAATCTTTAGCACTGCAAATTCCCTGTATATAAATGGCAGTGGGCATGCAGTGAAGCCAGCCAGCACTTTGCCTAAATGATCAATTGGTCATACTTCCCATATACTGTTGTGCAAAAGAAACAAGGCAAGGACTTAATTTCAACATGCTTCCATGTATGTCTTTGACTTTTCAAGTCTCAAAGAGGTGAATTAATGATGCAGGCCGGCAGGAAGTTCTTCGTTCGGATGGAGTGGGCAATCCTACGTATTTGGGGTATACCTCTACTCAGCAATGAATTTAATTTGGGAGCTGTATTGGAACATCAGGGTTGTGATCAAATAGTCAAACAATTAACAAATTTGTCCTCCGTTAAAATGAAAATGTCAAGCGGTCAAGGTAAACGGGTGAAGAAGAATTCTAAGAGAATTTGAAGTAATTTACATTAGACTCACTATGTTGTTTGGACTAAACTAATGTTCCCAACACAGACTACATAAAGCAAACTGTAGACCCTTGGACATGTCTGGTCATGTACTCAGTTGGTATCCTTTCCAAGAAAAAGAAAAAAGTCTACTCAACTACTACCTTGGTGTCCTACTCAGTGCAAGGAAATGAATACATGTATGTAATGGCCCCTGGAGGCAGCAGATTGGCTTTCAGCAGTTAGTCTGTCAAATATGCAATGAAAAAAAAAGGTTGTTAGGTGAAATGCTTTGGAAAACAACAGGTACTACTACCACACATAGCAACAGTAACAGGACACAAATACAGTTGATGACTACTGCAGAAAATCTGAAATCTACTCAATGCAGTTCAATACACTGGAAACTTAAGGATTATAGCTCAGGTGCTGATCTTCATTCTAACATATGGAGCAAAGCTAATTATACAGCAAGGATGGAAATGGATCCCATTTCGATGTATTCATGTAGCAAGTCAACAATGTCCAGCGACATGGGTTTAACAAGCCTTTATCACCTAAACACATTAGAAAGAGAGTAAAAAAGTCTTAATAATCAATAAGCAGAGCAGCATCATGAGCTGCAGGTTGAACTGTCAAAGGCAGAGGTGATGGGTGGTGAACTGGCTTGATTGTAAATGCTTTGAACTGCTCTGTTTTCACGTTTCCATCATGCAGTCTGCTCTGGCTGGGTTATGTCTTTAACATGTGCTGGCACTGCGTAACAACACCAGGTAAGAGAAGGAGTTCTGTCCTGCTTTGAGTATAATGTGCAGATGTAAAGGCAGTTGATTAAGCTGAGGTAAGGTGAAGTGCTATTTTTGTTTTAAACGAGAAGTTTAAAATGCTTTAAAGTTACAATAGAACACAACCACGTTTGGCACTTAACAACGGACTCGGCAAATGAGAAATGATTGAAAAATAAACTCTTTCTCATCGACTTATTGCACAAGCATTTCATATCACAAAAATTACATATAAAGTTACGTCACTTACACTACTCTGGGATCTACTACACTACAGGAGAAGCAGACAGAAGCACTTTTACATAGCTTTGGACCAAGTCAGTCCACGGCAAAGCTACAATACGTAATATATGGATATATCTGCAGATCTTTTTTCTCAAATATACTCTTAAATATGAGACTTTGGAGGAAAGATTGAGAGAAAAGAAAAAAAGTTTACCAGTACATTCACGACAAACAATTCATCCGTCAAGGGGAAAAGTACAAGAGGATTTGGAGAGATGAGTCTTATAGATCTTGGCCAAGTCGTTCAATCTCCTCAATAAGAAAGTCGATGTCCTCAAAGGTAGCAGCAGGATTTGAGATCACCATGCGAAAGAAGTTGACCTTGTCCCCTTGTGGCTGGTAGCTCACCATAGTTGTCCCGTACTCCATCATTCTGGCTTTTATGACGGGAGCCACCTGACAACATGCAACAAATACAGCATGAATTGCTGTTCCTTCAGGAAGAGAAAATAAAGTATGTGAAAGATACATAGAAGGTCAGGGCAGAGACAAAATGGGCCATTGGGCGCAAATGAGAAAGTCTCCCAACCGTACCTCACAGACACAGTGAACTATATAGCTAGGTGCTTTGCAAGGTTAACCATGTTAACAAAGAATAAGTAAGTAGGTAAGCGTCCTGTGAATTCACAGCTTTACTTGTCTTACCTCCTGCATGCTCTAAGCAAGAAACACCCAGACCAGCACACAGTATTTTCAATAAACAGAGCGGGCCTGAAGCGGACTGTCCTCTATTGAGTGTTAAATGTGAGAAAGGATATCCTCAGACTATATCCTGACCTTGTGTTTGTTTTGCTTTGAGTTTCTTTATGGTCATTTTCTGTCCTTCTTCTATTTACTTCCACTCATACTCATTTTGTGCAGATTACTACAGCAGTTTATTAATTTTATAAACGAACACATACATTTTGACAAAGAGAAAGCAGTTTGCATCCTAGTTGGGGCCATTTTTAAGATTCGTTTGATCCAGTGTATTACTCGTTCAGCAACTAAAGTATCATTACGACTGAGTATTACATTTTGACCCGACCACATGAAAGGCTCCACTTATTTGCTGTTCTTGTGTGCATTTCCATGAATATAATCATGGTTAGAGAATCATTATTATTTTTGTGCACATGCCACTTGTCCTTCCACAGGTACTTTCCTACAGGTCTGTAATCACTTTTTTTTGCCAGCTTTTATTTACCGATTTAGATCAATCATATCTTTCTTGTCTCCAAGCAGTACAAAAGAGCCAGACTCTTTACATTATAGCAAGGAAGCTAACATTATCCTCCTTTATTTTGGCTCCCAGTCGATTTTAGAAATGTTTTTAACATTTTTAAACTTTCATATACTTCCATTGGAGTGATTTAGTGAGTTCCAGACCGTTTATCTTAACCTCTTCAGTCTTCAGGTGCAGGCTCAAAATGTAGACACACAAGACTGAATGCTAGGGGGGGCAGAGCCTTTCAATCTTTGGTACCTAGTCTCTGAAACAGTCCACCACTCCAGCTACATTTAGCTAACTCTGTGGACTCCTTAATTTTTTTGTTTTACTAGGCCTTCTGTTGAGATTCTCGTCATTATTGTTTTATTATCTGTTTAACCGTTTTTATCCCATTTTTTAAACACGGTTTGTATCGCTATTAACTCTATTAACTAGTAAATCTTCATTTTTTATTTTATTTTATTGTAATTAGTCTTAGTTTTGACTAATTTTATTGTACAACACTGTGTGAATTTATTAAAAAAATGCTCCATAAATAAAATATACTTACTTTTAATTATTTTTGAATGATGTATGTTCATAATTTTATATGTTTTGTTTTGTTTTTTGTTTTTTTCAGATAGATAAATAGTTTTGGATAGTTAAAAAAAAAAGTTTTACATACCCAGGGGACTACAAATGTAAAGCAGTAGTTTGGCATGTTTACATCTTATATGAAAGAAGGAATGACACTATTAAATTATCTTTAAAACCTAAGATGTAAAACTTTTTACTGCAAATTCACAGTAATTTACTGGGAATGGCTCTGCTGCACTGCATTTTTAAAAACCTGTATCTAAATATAATGCTGAATTACTAAAAGCAATGATTAATAATTATCCTCACACATTTAAAATGCAGTGCTGCTCATAGTAAATTATTGTGTATTTACAGTATGTGACTTGTGTTTTAATCATATATCAAATTTCAATTAATTATTTTTAATTTACTAGTCCTATTACAATTATAAATAACAGAACATCCAATTTCATAGAAAATAAAAATCAGATGTTTACAGTTTATGTTTAAACATATATGTGATTACATATTTTGCTTTAAATAAAATTAAACTGCACAGTTTCAGAAACGGCTCACAACATATATTAGGATCAGTAATTTGGCCCTGGTGTTATTTAATAATATTGAGACTAAATGTAAATATTTTTATTTTCCATTTATTTATTTATTTTAATATGAGGATATTTGTATAATTATTTGCATGTGAAGAAAGATAGTTTAGAAAATTCAACATGTCTCTGTCAAACTGTGACACACATGTTTTTCATTTTTTGCAGCATAAGGATCCAAATGTTAGCACAGAATGCAGACTTAACAAACAAAATTTGAGTCATTTATTCAGGCAAAATAAAATACAGAAGACCAGAGAGAGAAAGATACAGAGAAGCCCAACAGTCTGCAACAAAGACTGATGGCAGGGCAGGACTATTTATACACATGAGGAAAAATGTCTGTAATGAGACGCAGGGTGAACACAATCAATGACAACGAGGCTGAAGGGGAAATAAAACTAAATGCAAAACACAGGAGTCAAACAACCACAAAACTAAAACAGGAAATATACTCAAATAAGGACAAACAGAACTTGAGTGAACTTAACAGAAGAGACGGGACAGGATGAGGAGATGAAGGGAAATACCAATGGGGCAAATAAAGCTGCAATAATGCATACAGTAAACAGAACTCAAATATAATAAGACCTAAAGGCTAAAATTACTCAAGAGCAAATCAAAACCTAAACAAAACTAAAAAAAAATAAAGCAAAACTATTAAAGAACAAGAATTCAACAAACCCTGGGACGACTGTAGGATCATGACATTTCTCATAAATTTTGTGTCTGCATAGTTAAATAAAAGTAATTACTGTTTACTTGTATTTTTAAATAATACTTTATTCTCAGTACTTTAAATGATTTGATTGCAGAACTACTTTTTTCATAGATAATATCCAATTTTTATTAGCATTTAGTTTTAGTAAATATTTAATGGTTGTTAACTGTCGTCTAACTCAAATTGCAGGAACAGTTTAGTATTGCCTGACTACTTTTCTTTCTGTGTAATCGGATCTAAATGGGTTCTTGTTTGCTTATACAAGTCAAAGTTCTTCCCAGGTTCATCAGACCTACAGACCATGTAGGTCATTTACCCCCCACCAGTCTGACAGCTAAATGTGACAGCAGCTGGGTGCACAGCCCCATGACTGCTGCTCCTGCCATGCTGAGAGGTTATCTCTAAGAGCAAAGCGAGGGGTGATGCTCATTTATTTTGTACTCAGCAGAGTCATGATGCTGTTGCAGATTCTTTGCAGTGAGGAGCGGCGACAGATTCAATTTCATGTCTGAAACTCTCAGTGCTCGTTTTGACCAACACTCGGCCGGTTAGACGGCTCACTGAGAGAAAACTCCTCAGCGTCTGTGTCTCTGCAATATCATTTTTGGGGCTTGGTTGGTTAGAGGATTTGTATAAAAAGGTTTCATCATGACCAACTTCAGGATATGCAGATGAGATCCAGCAAGTTCAAGTGACAGTTTCAGTGCAGCTTTAGCTTAAGGGCTTAAGTTAACTGTGGCTCATATGACCCTGAATAATTGTGCAAGAATTTTAATAAATCTTAGGGTATTACATTGAAATACCAAAACAGGCTTTAACACTCAGCTAACTTCTCGAGGAAGTTGGCTTCAGTTTCAGATTACTGCCTGCTAGAGTAGTTAGTTGTTGCCTTACAGCTCTCATCACATAATCAGTCATTTTTTCCTAATGTCTTGCAGGTGTCTCACTGCAGTTGGCGTGCTTGCTGCAAAATAATTTACTGTGTGCTGATTTCCCTCAAATCAATCTTTTAACAGTTTCTCTCATTCTCCTCATCCATTAGAGGATGTCATTAAGACACGTGGAAACTGATGAGGGCTCCTTCAGTTCTTAGTTCTTCCTCTAAGTGCTAATCGGGCAGCATTACATCACCCCTCAGGCTCAGAGTCAAAGTGTGGAAAAGCTGTCCAGTCAGTCTGTCTACTCGGTGAAGCATGACCATGGTGTTTTTTCAACTAATCTTTAAAAGAAAACAAAGGGAAACATCTGCATTTGCAGAGCAATGATGAAGCTGGTAACGATTTCTAGTCGACGGGAAGAGAGAGAAGAGAGAGAAGCGGTCTTTGTATGGCAGACATAAACGCCATCTGTTTGTCCTGATTGTCAATTATGAGGCCCCTGCTGCTGTGGTATCCTCTGAATGGCCACCACATTAGCCAGCTGAAAAGCCTCACTTCTTTTTAAACCGTCCTCTGTGTCCTGTTTAAGACCGCCGCCATTTTTTTCTCCACATGTGCAGGGCAAAGTATTATTTTAATCCTGAGTATAAGCTGCCCCTAATTAGAAAGATATGTGATAGTCGAGCTGGATATGAATGACGGGGCTCGTGAAAGTTGTGTTGGGGAGATACAGTGAGACTTCTTATCTGAGAGCGCTCACCTTGTGCAGGTGTTTCTTTCTCTCCTCTTTGTCCTCCATGTAGCGGATGCCAGGCGGCAGGTACCAGAAGCAGACGTTGGTGTGCTGAGGCTGAGGGGACACACAGACGACAAGATATCAGAGGAATAAATTGAGGGAAAACAAACAGTGATTGAGTGCAGTTGTATAAAAAAAATAATAAAAAAATGCTGATTTATCTTGGCATTCACGAGCGCAATGATTACTCATAAGCCCATTAAATTTTAGAGCAGGTCTTGGTGTGCACATCTTTAAAACTTCAAAATGACCCTGGTGTAGAATATGTTCTACTTTTTTATGTAATGGCTAATTATGAATTTAATTATATATGGCAAAGTAAAAAAATATAGTAGGCAGGCTCAGACAGCAGAGGTGATATAATTTAGCACTAACCAATTCTTAAAATTAAGGATTCAACATGGATGAGGCGGCTATGTCCATCTTTTATATACAGTCTGTGTGCGTATTGCATATATACACCTTTATACATGCAGTTTAAACATGGTACAGCCGTTTTGTAGAATTCAAAGCTATTCATGCCTAAAATCCTGCAGAAATCTCATGACATTAAAATGCTTGTATCCTAAGCCAAACTGATTTTGAATGAAAATGCTGATTTGCATCCCAGAGCAACAATCCAATATGAGCTCACAGCATCAGACAGGTAGCGTGCCTTCTGTCTCTAGATGTCTGAAAGCTCCTCACAGTACTATTTTTTGGCACCTGAATCCCTGCTAGAACTCCCTGCCTGCCTGTCTGCATAAGAGCGGAAGGGCATTCATTACCAACAGCTGACTAACCATGCACACCAGCCTCATTTATACAGCTGGGCTGGTTTGGCTGTAGTATATTCAGCATCAGATTGATGTAATGGCTCAATGGAAGGCACAGACAAGTGAGCACCTGGGCCATTGCCCAGAGGACTTGGCTTTTTCTCATCCCCCTGGGTTATGATGCTCATAGCCTTTTTGGGGCTCAGCAGGAAAACAATAAGGCTTGAAACATTAAAGAGCTTTCATAATAAATTACCCCATGCGTCCAAGCACCCCTTTCATAAGAGAGTTTTCTTCATACCCACATATGTTTGTGTTGTACTTTAGTCTAGTGCAGGATATTTCAGACACCACGCTATTCATATGCATATGAGCAATTATGGGCTGTTATGCTATTCATTAAACATAATAGCAGCACATTACACTGGCGTCCGGAGGTAAAAATGGCATTCATCCAACTCAAAGCCAGAACACTCTGCATGGAAATCAAGTCAGCAATAATGACACTGAGGAAAAAGGTGCAACATGGGCTAATGTCAGCTACTTTTCCATGATTGTGTGACTGCAGATGAATTATCCTTTAGAGAGAGTGAAAGATGAATGTGAACATACTTTGCCATCAAAGACCATCTCGTATCCTTCCCTGTCTTTAATCTTGTTGTAGAGGTACTCGGACAGCTCCAGACACTTGTCAATCTGAGCCTCGAACCCAATGGTGCCCTGTCAAAGAAAAGATGTTCATCTGTAATTGTTCAAACTCCACAGCAGTATATACATTTATTATATAGTATAGAGAACATTTGGCTTCGGGCTTCATCAGGGTCAATCTAAAACATGTTACATATGCAGCCAAACGCATTTCAGACCATGAGGGACCAACAAGGATAGGTTGGATATTTGACCATGTGATTTAAATCTGGTCATCTGGTCCCTGGAAATGGGGCGTGTCCAGCAGAAAACCTGGGTGGCATCTTATTTGGTCCATAAAACTCAAAAGTGGTTTTTAAGTTTTTCCCCCACCTGATGTCACATATTCATGACACAAGGAACTTTCAAACAATAAATAAGTACAGAATTAATATATATTAGTATATAGATTAAAGTATAAAAGCAATTTAAAAATGACAACAAACAAATAAAAGACATTTAGAACTTGCTGTAGGATCTCAGAGTTTGTCCTCTTCTCCGAGGTTAAACTCAGTTTCCGTCATTTAATTCTTTTGACATCCATAATTTAAAATTTCAGGTTTTTATTTTTAATTTTGACTTAATAACTCATAAAGTTTTTCTCTGAGTTTGAGTCATTTTCTTAGAAGGGTGAATGATCGACATTTTGAGATACTTAACTCAAGTTTTGAGGTTATAACCCGAAATTGTGAGCATATTTTTAGTGGCAGAAAGAAGCTTTCACATATAATCTATGCATAAGCAATTTTAAAAAAATGCATTAATATAATATAGCAGAGCCAAAACGAAAATGAAAAGTGGAACAAGTGGAAGCAGCTTAATTAACTGAAAAAAGAGAAAGCATTTGCAACAGCTGACAACAGCTGGATTAGCTTAATGACAGCCAGCATCAGCTGATGGTTCATCTGATACTCTTCTAACCATTAGACTGACAAATCTTGCATAAGATGCACTTTTTAAGCCAGTTTAACTTTCTTAAATCTGCAAGCTGCTTTGCAACACACCTGGATCCACAGCTCTTCATTTTCTAGCCTTGTCTGACTTAATAGTATGGCTGCTGTTATTGATTTCTGCTCTGCAGCAGCAAGCCATCACTTTATCAATCAGAGGTGAGGTCTTGCTGCTGCTCTCCCTGCCTCTAGCTTTCCATGTAGGAGGTCCCAGAACAGACCCATACTGCCAAATATTAACATTTTTGTAGATGGTACAACAGTTTTCATTGATTTTAGTGTTCTAGAGTATTATTATTTATACCTGATTAATAGCTGCTTACAATCATCAAACTTTATATTTAAATTTATATTTATATTACCTTAGCTCTCCACATGAGCCACAGCTTGAAGATGTCCACATGACGTCCACACTGCAGCGCCTTGTCTCCGGTGTCGTAAGAAAGATCGTAGTGTTTGTCCTGCTGGAACAGGTAGCAGGCGTGCATCTGGTTGCAGTTCTGCATAAGACCCTGTGAAGTGAGAGCCAGAGCATTTACAGAATTACCTCAGTAAATGAAAGCAGGAACGCGCAGCATGGGGCTGAGAAATTGAGGCCTACCTCCTCTCTGACCAGCAGGGCAGAACACTGCAGAGGGACGGACATCATTTTGTGTGGATTCCATGTGACTGAATTGGCCCTGCAGTTTAAAAAAACAACACAAAAAGAACCAACTATCATTCATCGTTATATCAAATGCTCATTAGCTTATAATATTTGCCCATTTGGGGCCAAACCGCATAAAACAGTTACTTGCCTCTCAACTCCATCCAGCTTCCACCGGTGTCTCCTGGACATGAGCAGACTTCCTCCCCACGCTCCCTGAAACACGAAGAGATGAAAGACATTAGCATCCACATTTAATAAACCATCCATGTATAAAACTGATGGTGAAATCCTGAGATGTCTTAATAAAAATGGACTATCTCAGTCTTTCCACAATACAAAGAAGTACTGCTGTAGTAAATAAAAAAACATCAGCACTGCTCCTTGTGGTTAAACTTTCAAAAATTAAGTCTAAGCACAAAAATAACAGACATCATACTGGCAGCTCATTAACCGAACTTTGTGCCATAAGTTAAAAAAAAGAATTGCTGTTTTAATTAATAGAAAATATTTTTTTTACTGTAAAAAAAATTCTATTGTTTATTTTCTATCTGATTTCCAGTCATTTAATGGTTTGTGTACTACTGACTTCATCCACTCTCACAGTGAAAACTCCAACATATATGCCAAGCTCCTCTGCATTTTTCCTATTTTGCAAAGCCATCTACAAGGCCTGATTAGACACCTGGGTGGGCCAATTCTGGGCCCCCTGGCCACATGTTTAACACTCCAGCACTAAAGCCTTTGATTTCCGTAGAAGTTCTGCCAACTCTAGCCCAACCTCATTTAATATTTAAGATTTAAAAACACAACAGGTACTATTTTTGTGACACACACACACAGTAGTAGTACTAGTACACTTTAATATCACTGTTTTGTCTATGAACACTGCATCTGTTTAAGTGCTTTATAACGCAAATATCTAATCAGCCAATCACATGGCAACATCTGAGTGATGTGGTCATGGACGCTGACATGGTCAAGACGACCTGCTGAAGCTCAAACTGAGCATCAGAATGGGGAAGAATGGTGATTTAACTGAAGTGGGATGGTTGTTGGAGCCAGTCTGAGTATTTCAGAAACTGCTGTTTTGTCAGGATTTTCTTACACAACCATCTCTAAGGTTTAAGGAGAATGGCCTGAAAAAGCAAAAATATCCAGTGTGTGGCTGTTGTAAGGATAAAAATGTCATATTGATGTCAGAGGTCTTAAGGGAATGGCCACACTGCTGATAAGAAGGCAAGAGTAACTCAAATAACCATTCATTACAACCAAGGTATGAAGCAGAGCAATTCTGAATGCACAACATTTCAAACTTTGACTTTTTGCCACCAGATCTCAATCTAATATGGACCTCTGGGATGGAGTGAAATGGGAAATTAGCAGCATGGATGTCGAGCCAACAAATCTGCAGCAACTGTGCGATGGTGTGATGTCAAACGGGACCAACACCCCTGAGGAGCGTGTCCAGCACCTCGCTAAATCTATGCTTGGAAGAATTAAGGCAGACCTGAGGGCAAAAAGGGGGCTGAAGGTGTACCACATAAAGTGCATTAATAAGTGAGTGTATGTCTTTCTGGGAGCTGTAGCTGGAAAATTTAGCAGATAAACCAATGAAAATGATTAATAATCACAATGTGTGTGTGTGTGCATGTGCGTGCGTGCATGTGCACGTGTGTTTTTACCCATCTCAGCTAGTTGAGGGATGATAGACAAGGCCATTTATTGCTCTTAATAGAGGTGTCCCCCTGTCAGGACTAAATCACTTTCATTAAGAGATAGAGTTCCTTCAGTGAGAGGGCCCATGATGGTAAAGTCAGGGGAGGAGATGATTTACAGCCTCTGTTCCAGTTTTTCTAATCTCCAGTGTTAGATAGGAAATGGCGAGCTCTCTATCTGGGTCAACCGCAAGCAGTTAGAGGCGAGACAGACATAATAGATTTGTCAAACTCAGAGGTGAGCTCTTTGCTTCTGTGTATGCCTCCATTAAAATCCCTCTTGTGCACAAACACCCCAAAAATCACGCATGTGAAAGGTCAATATGACATTTTAAATGAATCAGGAAGAAACTTGTTTTACTCACATCCACGTGCATCCAGATGTTGTACTTTTTGCAAATGTCAGAAATGGCGATGAGGGGGTCAAAAGCTCCGTACACTGTTGTCCCAGCAGTCGCACTTACGAAGAAAGGTACAAAACCCTGCACAAGAGCAACCAAAATACTGCATATGAGGCCGTTATGTTGTTACGATATGTTCCCCAATTTCCCTCATCATCTCTGCAGTTTCAGTCGAGTGCACCCCATAAAATCAAAACTGTATGAAGTCATATCTGTCTATTTATAGCAGGGTAATAAATGTGCATCATCTTACCTTCTGTTTTGCCTCCAGTATTCGCCTCTCAAGGTCAGCTGGGATCAATTTACCGCTGCAAAGGGAAAACAAGCTTTAGTTGGCTTTAAAGTTGTTTGTCATACTGTCAGTGGGCAAAGAAGGCCTTCTACCTTAAAAACAAAAGCCAGCACAGGAACAGAAATACAGAAAATACAAGTGCAAGTATTGCATATGAAATTGTACTTAAAGGGACAGGACAGGGTCGGCACCAGAGCACATGGAGTGGACGGGCAACTAACTTTGACAGGGAGGCATTAGACTTAAATCACTTTGCTATTTCACAAAAACAAACAAACAGACAAACAAAACAAAACAAGGAGGGATTAACACATCATGAACCGGCATCTGTAATAACCATAACTGTACAGCATGCTCATATGAAAATTGTTCAGCAAGTTTCAAGTGTGACCTTTGTTTCAAAGAGACAAATATTCATGAGGGGTAGACAACTTCCCAGAGTCTGGCTTTCATGGGTCCATGCGCTCCAAAATCAGCTAACACTGGCATGATTGTTACTACAACATTTGAGGTATTAAACTTTTTTATTGCTAAATTGTGTTGTTTAATTTTACTTTTAGTTCTAAATGCCAGTAGAATTCAGCTTAGGGGGCACAGTGACCTTTGTGGATGGGCTTGGACCCCCAGGGCCCGTCCATAATGCTCACACTGCAACTGTACAAGCCAAAATCCACCCACTCATCCGTTTTCTTCCAGGCACGCTGTAAACATTAATGTCACCTCTCTTGATGTTAATGTTTAATGTTAGCTACTACTTCTGTTGGTTGGTGGATGTGAGCAACAGAGACAGTTTTGTAGGTTATTTCATTGACCTATTCACGATTACTGGAAAGAGACAATGCTGATACTCTGTTTGATAGTCTTAACGCCTCGAGGACAGTTCCATTAGATTCAAGAGAAGGTGGACAGGACTGAGAACCAAAGCAGATCAGATGGATAAAGTGAACTACAGATGAGAGGGATTGAATTTTGAAATGTCCCTTTACATCCAACTATAGGCAGTAATATATAAACGATTTCATATTATATTATAAGGCTGCAAATAGTCAAGAGTCATTGTTTAGTTTAGTAGTTACACAAAAAGGAGTGGTTTCCAATCCAGGGATTGTGTTTCTTTTAAAAGGTCACGAGATGAAATATAAGGCTAAATCCTAAGCTGAACAGGAGAGACACATTTTTGCTGTTACTTGTGAATATTATCAGGCTGTTATTGGTTTGGATGAAACCAGTTTGTGAAGATTAGAAGGCTGTAGTGTTTCTCACAATAATACAATAATAAGTGTTTCTACATTGAGTGTTTTTAACATCGAAAACAGTAAATATGCCTCATGGTTTAACTGAAGTATGATGCACAACTGAAGCCAGCTTTACCTTTCATCTGCTTTGATGCAGATCACGCTTTCAGTCCCAATGCCAAGAGCTGCTGCACCTTTTTTGATTGAAAAATGGCTCTAAGAGTTGAAGACAAGGGGAAAAAGGAATAGAATGAGTGACTGAATCTGTAAATATGTACTTCTTATGACAGATTTGTTTGTAATTTAATCGCTTTTTTCCTCACAGCATCTTTCAGCTGTCCTTTAAAGATGAAGGTGACAGGCACACCAGTCACCTCGTGTCCTTCTGCATGCGACGTGCATAATGTCAGCTTTTTATCAGCAGCGGTGGAGTTAAAGTGACACGTAGTCACACATCAAGCCACCACACTTACCATGAGATCTTTTTTGTGTTATTCTAGCAGCTGAAAGGGATATTTTTTGACATTTGACTTAAAGAAATGTCCAAATAGTGTTCAGTGTTCACTGTTTGAGCCAAGCAGACACACACTGACGATGCCATGAGGAAATTATCGAGCGGATTTTAAACACGGATGCCTACATGTTCGGACGTGAAGGCCACCAGTCTGGGAACGGATGACATTCCTTTCTCTTTCACCTCAGGGAACATCTTGAAGCGGGCCAGCAGCATGGCGTACATGTTAGAAATAGCACCACCTGGAGGACAGACAGGATTGAGTTAGGGAAGTGTCTCCTGGGAGTGATGCAGGGTTTCTAAACGATTGCTCCCTTATTCACAAGGAGCTGCCACAGTAGATAGCTCTGCATGTTTCCTGACACAACCCCAAAGGTTTGTGTCTTCTCCTTGGACTGAACCACAAATCTTTTGCTTGTTAGGTAAATGTGTAAGCCAATAAACTACTGATAAAAAAGTAGGCTGCTACATTGTTTCAAGATGTCCACGTTCTTGTAAAACAAACTTTTGTTTATCAAGAGCATATCAAGAAATGACAAAGCATCCAAAATTGCATCTCGCTGTCCACAATGTCACAGCCAATCACAGGCTTTGTCAGTAAATTCTCCGATGATTGCCTCTCATTATGAAGTGCATGGGAGAAATTAAAGATTGGGGTGGGTGAGGGGGAGGGGGGTTAAGCTGAAAAAGGAAAATTATTTTATGCTAATTGGCTTAGAAACACGTTCCATTTATATCATCAAAATGCAAATTGACACTTTACAACACACACACACACACACACACACATACAGCCAGTTCCATCTCCAGTCAAACAGAGGGGTGTCAGAGCGCTCTGCGCCACCTTCCATGCAAACATACCAGGAGAAAAAATGCCATCTCCTCGCCCATCCGTCCAGCCAATGATCTCCCTCATCTTCTTCAGAGTGACGTACTCCAGCAGCACAAAGACAGGAGCTACCTCATAGGTGAACCTGCACGTTACACAAGATGCATCACATGGCACTCGTTACAGGAGCATGGCGCCATCGTGACTCATCAACAAATAAAAAGCTGCCATTAAACTGACATTTTTTTAAAATCTGAAGTTTGGACGTTTCAGGAAAGGAGGGTTGTCGGTGGCCTGTGCAGAGGTTCCTTTAAAAAAAATGCTCAGATTCTCAGGTTTTCTGGAGGTTTCTGGCTTCACTTTTGAAGTGCAGAATTACTGTCAATCGTGTGTACACATATTAACAGCTCTGATGCATACTGAAGTTTTTTCCATTTAAATAGAAACACTTAAATGGAAATGAAAATATTTTTTTCAAGCCAAACATGCAAAACTTTACTGGCAAAATGCACTCCTTTAATATTTTGAACTCCCACATTTTCATCATCCTGCTCCTATTTAAAACGTGCATCTCTGTTGTGTGCTCCCTAATATTTCTATTTCTATTTCTATATATATTTTTGTATTAAGATATTGGCTGCATTCATTTGAACCTCCCTCCAGTGTAAACAGCAGGTTTACTTTTCATTTCCTCACAGTTGCCAAAAGAGTTTATCTCCCCCAAAACACACATCTGAAATTAGCTCCAGATTAGTCTGAATTTAATTTCAGAGCTAATTTTCTCCTCTTGAATCCCCAGGAGGATCAGAGGTGAAGGGGATAAAAGGCTGAGGGGGGAGAGGAGAGGGGGGAGCCTTGTGGGTGCAGGGGGTGGTGAGGGGTGGGGGCCTGCCTTTCATTTCACCCCTTTTCATTTGCCATGACTGAGTGTGTGTGTGTGTGTGTGTGGAGGGGGGTGGGGGGCCGCTATCAGGCCATGCAGACGCAGAGCAGACTGCACGCGGATGGTCCGGAAATGGAATCCATTGTCATTATCATTATCACCGCTTAAAATCGCGATGAAGCAGGCCACATACTTACATATTGGTGTTGGCGGTGGATGTTAGCCAATCGGCTGCCAGTCCGACCATGTCTAATCCCGTGGAGAGCTGATTGAAGTACCTGGGGTGGGCTGAAGGGAAAGGAGCAGAGGATGGAGAAGGCAAAGAGGCGGAGTGTGAGATGGCTGCAATTTGAAGGTTTTACGCAGCAGAAGCTGTCATCTTCCGAGCGCTTTAATTGCGGGTTAGAATTGTAGCTGCAGAGTCAACTTTAAAACAAAATCTCAGGAAGTGATGAAAACATTTGGTGTAGCATTGAGCAATGTAAACGGTAAACACACAAAACATGTTACAGCACTGAGACGTGATCAGATTTCAGTCTGCGCCATAAACACAGGAGTTAAAATAAAGAGTAATTTATGGAGGTGATCAAACAAAACAAAAAAAAGAAAAAAGAAAAAAAAAGGAAGGAAGGAAGATATAACTGTACTTATAAATCTGGTGCAAGTCCTTCCGTGGGCACCTAATAATTCCTAAATAATAATAATACACATTTTTTCTCATAGCAGAGGAGAATTGCTGACGATTACAATAAATGATTGAAATCCTCATATCTTTGCTTATACCCGCATTACAGTGTGATTTTAATTGTTTTTAAGGTTGTTAAATATTCATCACCACCATAAACTATTTTTTCAGTTTTTCAGTTTTTCTTTTTCTTTTTGGAGGCTGAAATCTGTCCTGTGGCGTTGCTGTAAATTCCCCCCCTGCGTGTGTCACTCAGGGGAGAATAATGGACTTGGCCTATGAAGCCTGGTTATTAGCCTATTATCTCCTACTTGGTGAACCAGTTTTACTGCGTCACTGCATTTATCGGTCTGGTGGTCAGGAGGAGGAAAAGGAGGACAACTGTGTTGATGCTTTATAGGCGTCATTTATCATTTTATTTATTTATTTATTAAACCCGGAACACGTTAAAGACGTTTTCTTTGTTTGCCTCTCTCTTTCCGGGTCGGTTTTTTAAGCACACCGGTTTCGTGTTTCCAGTTTAGTTTTGCAGTAAAACTAAATAATTTGTATGGCGTAACATAGATTTCACAGTGGTGCTCCGTAATTTATCTAGCTTTCCTTTTTATTTTATTGTTAAAAATGTGTTTTTAATTTTCCATTTATATGCGTAAATATTGGAATTTTGGCAGATTTCACACAAAGATGAGCGAAAGGCCGGAATCCAGGCCTGCGTGTGATGATACAGCCTGGGGGGAGATTTTTTCCAACACTCCGAAGCATCTATTTTTTTAAATAAACATATATGTATAATAAAAAGTGAATTTATTGATTTGCATGCATGCAATAAAATCAGACCCAGGCCTACCTGTTTTGATGGCGTATTTCAGTGTAGCGCGACAGCTGATCAAGATGTCGTCCAGAGTCGCAGGTTCGTCCTGCAGCTCCCAGTTGTTCATCTGAAGCAGCTCGTTCGGATAATGAAAATCAATAACTTTCGTTTCCCGGTCGAAAGACTCCACTATGTAGGCCAGTAAAATATCCACAACTTCCTGCAGGAAGGTCATCGTTTTGGTGTCACCGTCCGTGGCCGGTAACAGGTCTGCGAGAGGAGGGTGGATTACAGTGGAGACATTTTGTGATTTTTATTTGAGGATGGAGGAATGTGTGCAAAAAAAATGCTTCCACGCAATATCAAGATTCACCTTTACACGAGTCAAAGTTTTATTTATTTTTTTGTCTTTGAAATTTTCCTCCATGCAGACAAATAAATAATTTTATATTGTTTCCACGTCCGAACACTGATTCTGTTTTATACGAAAATCTCGTGTTTTGCGCTCAACACCTCAAAACACACGATTCTGGTGAAGGTGACCTCTCGGAAATAGCCCCTCTTTGAGGAGGAAAGAACTGACCAACATAACTCCTCTCTCAGAATGTGGTAAAAATGAAAATGATGGACAAAACTATTCATCCAATACATAATGTGTTATTTTTTAAATTGAGATTAAAGCGGATAACTTCAGCCATTCATTTCTCAGGAGTTTGGGCGATCAGATGCAAATATTTGATACACATTTTGAGATTATTTTCTTTTATAGTTAAGATGATTATATACAAATATCGCATAAAAACAAGGTATATTTTCTAGCCTACTTCGCACAGTGAAAACTGCTCAATGTAAGGCCAAGTTTGGACTCGGGGAAGAAAATAAATCTTAAAATTAATCCAGCTTCACAGTGCACTTTCGTACCTGTTGAATAGAGGTCGGAGAAGACCACAGCAGCTTTGGTGCAGTTGCAGGATTTGTTGCAGCCGCAGGTTCCTGCAGCCGTCTGCGGCGGCTGCTTGGCGCCCGGCTCGGCAGGTTTCTCCACCTCCCCGACATTTAGCAGCGCTTTGGAAACCCACAAAAAAAGAGCATCGAAATATATATTTTCATTACTCTATGGCCAGACAGTTATGATGGAAATAACTGGCACGTTTGCCTAAAAATAGCTTCCCCTCCGTCTCCACCCCCACCCCCGCTACTTCCCCAACATACCACATAATTTCGATCCAATTCCTCCGGATAATTTCTGGGCCGCTGCTTGGCACCAAGCCCTGGCTGGAAGAGAGAAGGGGGATAAATCAGATAAGGGATGTGCTGGGTTCAGCTTCAGTCCAAGTTTAGGGAAAGACAAAAGGCGCCATGCAACTTGGAATAAAACAGCTCTTTAGATACACGAAAAATGTCTCATGTGAAGAAAAAGAAGAAAGAAAGAAGCCACAAAAAAAAAAAAAAAGCAGGATTGTTGCCTATTATAAGGCCTGTCTGGTGGTTCGCTGAATGCAGGGCACTGGCTTGAGACAACGCTCAGGAATTACTGCGCCCGGTCCGTCAGGAGGTGGTTTGAAGACAAAAAGCCACTCACGCGTACTCGGGCTCTGACTCCCGGTATTGGCCCCCGCATTATCTCCGCCAAGAGACCAGAACCCGTGTGATGCCATTGTTGCCGGTAGTTAGGAGCTGCAGGAGGCGCGGAGACCGACAGAGCCCATCCACACGCGACGACCGGGAGCTGTTCAGAGCCGATGTGGTGCTGAATCTGACCAGACCTTTCAGACTGCTTGAAATCCAGCCGTGCATCCGACAGACGCTTTAATTCGTTGGAAAGACCCTACAAATAAACCGACCCTCGTATGTGCGTGTGTGTGAGCGTGGGGTGGGTAAATAAAAATAAAAGAAATCACAAAAGGCGTCCTTGCTTCCTCCTTTGCAGGCGTCCACAGGTGCACGAAGCATGAAGCGCCGTGTCCAGAAAGAAATCCGCAAACACTTGACCGGCGCAGAGCAGCCAAGCTCTTTACTTAATAGGGGGAAAAATGCAATACAGCGCAAGATAGTTTGCGCAAGTTCCGGATGTAGTGAAATGTCTTTTGATGCAAAGCTGCTACATTATATAAAAAATGACTCAGAGAAAAACAATAAGCAAAAAGAAAAAGAAAGAAAAGCAGGAGGTGGTGAAAATGGTGGAGGGGGGGGGGAAGCAGCTATGAGGCTACAGCTGCTGGTAAATATGCGGCGCACAAGCCATGCCTAATTGCAGCCAACCTAAATTTCACGTCACTAAAGCAATCCCGTCGTGATTCACTTCAGGTCATGACGAGCCGCGCTGCGTCGTGCGTCGTGACTCCATACATCCCCGACATTTTTGGCCCCCTGCGCACAGAACTTACCCTCCATACAGACACTGACGCCAACTAATTCATCTGCCCAGCAATCGCAGACCTATTTCTTCAGACCTCTAATTGCCCGCCTCCGGTGGAGGGGACAGCGGGGCGGAGAGGGGACTCGGTTCAAATACACAGTGCGCCTGGGTCCCTCCTCTCTCCGCTCACTCCAGAGGCGCGTTACTCCGAAAATATTTATTACTGAGAGAGGGGCTTGCTTTACTTCCTTTACTCACAAAGTGTTTTTTTTTTTCGTCTGATTTTGAGACCCCCCCCCCCATCCAAAATAAAGTTAAGCCCGTAAATCTGCAGTTTAACTGCGTCAAAACATCCGGATATAAGGAGGAAAACAAATTGGAATAGTTAAAAATAATATTAACTCTGTTTTTCTTTGCTCTGGTATTGTGTTGTGAAGCACTGTGTGTTTGTCTGCAAAGGTGCTACAGAAATAACATTTTATTTTACTTACAATATCTAGTTACAAATCACCACGTGGAAGTCCAACAGCGTCACCTTCCGTGTCTCCACGAATTAGTGTAAATGAACCCTGCAGGTATCAAAGCTACACTGAGCCTCATCTGCGGTGATTTATGAATGCACTGGTCAACAGTTATCTAATACCCCAAAAGACTCATTAACATAAACTGAACCCTTTAAAATGTGTAAACCCAAACTCAATGTATTATGAGATTACTCTATTGTGTCATTTCAGTTTCTTTCTTTGTTCAAACTTGGTGTAACATTTTGTAATAATATTTTATTTTAAATCATTTGTCTGTGAATCCTGTGTGTGGAGGAAGCTGTAACAGTTTTTCTCTTGTAGTCTGCATTTTGTCAGGATTTCTTCAGCCCTACGTGTTTTTGTGCCACTGTGCACTGTGTGCAGTCAGCATGTAGCTGGGGATTCACTAACAGCCCCTGAGGGGGGCTTCTCTTTCAAAAATGTCACATAAAGGTCAGAGGTCGAATCTGGCATCAATATTCAAATAAATACATAAATAAAAAACATTCTGTCCTTCTTACTTTTCCACCAAATATTCACAAGAATCCAAGGCTGTCATTTGGGTGAATGTTATTTCATATGTAGTGATTATTGCGCACAAAGCAACAATAACGCGGGATGGGGGACAATGTGAGGAATTGATGTACTTTATGTACACAGGCAATGAAACACTGAATGTCTTTGCATTTTTCCTTCTACGTTATTCATTTTGCAGGGTAATGACAAGCTTGCGATTTCGGCTAATTTGAGCGCAGCGAACTGAAAATAATGAAACGGGACGAGGAATTTAATATATTTTTTTGTTTAAGTGAACAAACTGAACATTTGAGCAGATAAAATAATGTACATTCTTCACAATATGAAGCTGATTAAACTTCGGAATGACCTGAAATGCAAAGTTTTAAGAGCACAACCTGCAAATTCTTTGAAAGAAAATAAAGATATCGAAGAAAAAACATTGGAAATACAGAATACCAGTAACTAGACTGTTGGTCTCATAAATAAAACCTTATTTTACAGCAAGTTTAAAAGTATGACATCTTGTTATTTACATTGACTGTACTCTGTGTTCACTGTATGCATGGAAATCAATACATTTTGTCCAGTTAAGTCCAGAGGAGTTTCATTTCTTAGCCAAACTGTTGTACAATGTGTCTGAAGATCAATAAAATAAATGAAACATCTGCTGTTGTTAGCAGGACACCAGAACACACTGCCACATGGTGCGTTCAGTGATCCCGACCGATCAAGTCCCGAATAGCCAAAAGTCACTTCCTGTATTCAGTAACGTTTGATCAGCCTTTGTCGCTGCGAGGTCTTCCTCAGCAGATGTCTGAAGTCATATGGATTCTCTTCAGTCCGGCTCTCTGTGGAGGCCATTCTGGGAACAGAGCGCCTGTCGATTAAACAAAGGAGACAAATTTCAGCACAAAGAGATAAAAACAGAAATGCTGAACACAAGGTAGGAAGTGGGGATGTAAACAAACAAACAAACAAAATTAAATGGAAAGGAGATGAAAAGATTCATGTTCAGAGTTCAAGGTTTTCATACTGGTTATCATATTTGGGCCATTTATCATGAGCTGTCCAAGGGAGCGGCCAAGCTGAAGGGAAAATAGATTAAATTCATACATGAATTTATCCTTCGAGCAAGTAGAAACTAAAATTCAAAAACCAGACTCATAAACAGAGGTGCTGGTACCTCACAAGTCCTATTATGGAGTAAGGATGTGGCCAGACTAAAACTACAAATCAAGTAGCTGATTTGTAGTCCTGATCTGAAGAATCTTTATTAATATCTTTTTGTGACAGGCAGCTGAATAGCACTGAAAAATAATGGAAAGTTGAAGTGCCAAAAGCTGCAGTTCCTCAAACAGCCACTTGAGGCAGACTGCAGTAAGTTTATGTTAAACTGAACAACTTTCTGTAAAAATAAACATGTTTACACCCCAGTTGTTGGCTCTGAAGATAATTTAGCTCTTCATAAAAACTTTATTGTGGAGTGAAATTTTTATTATGAATCAGCAATTTAAATTTAGTCAAGGCTTAAAATTATGCATTATTATGGGTGAGACTGGTTTGAGTGACAGGTGGATGCAGGCTAGGCTGCTAATCTGTCTGCTAGGCTTCACCTCAGCTAATTAAAGTCACTGAACTGGAAGTCTTGACTGTGTTTGTGGTGTTTCTGCCTTTTGTAGCCTTTATGATGAAATTATTTGATCAGCTAAGTGATACAAACTCTCCAAGTCTACGCTTGTGATGAGTTAAAGTCTGGTATTTTATTTGCATGTTACAAAGCACTAATTAGTTGATATCTGTGCACTGTGCCTATACAATCAAGCACAATGTTAGAATTAAAGACAAGACAACTACATCACTATTTGTGAAGGAATTTCAGAATTTCTGTCTTATATCTGTGAGGTTCTGACTGGACTATGAATATAAGTAATTTATGCGAACTTCTGTTTAACGTGTAGACTGCAACAGATTAGCAACGAATGACAGCAATTTTCCTTATTATTATAAACACACTGCGTGTAATTATCTACTTGACCTCATTCAGCAGACTGACTTCATCTTATTGCCATTTTATCACCGACTTTAAAGCAGCAAAGTCACTTTGAAGAAAACAATTGACTGAGTTTTCATAGACTTGCTGTTAAGACTTTCAAAACTACAAAGTTTACTGTATACAGTTGCAATAAAATTGTAGCATGCCATGGTCTCTTATCACCATTGTCCTTACTGTAACTATAGCCTTACCAGCTAGCCAACATTAGCTGCTAGCTTAGCACTCCAGCCTCATTAAAATACGATCAGATGTGTCTCTTAAATCCAAGATGGAGCCAAAATGCTTCAGAAGTGGCTTCAGTGGGTGATATCATGGTGAGAACTTCCATCTTTCATATACAGCCTGTATAGCTTTGTCTTATTATGGTTATGTAGATAATGCTTTTCCTTCTTTCTGTAAACTAAGGTCTCACTTTAAAAATCATCTGAATTCACAGAGATTAGATTTATTTTTAAACAGTAGCAACAGTGGTAGCATTATTATGCTGAAGTAGAAACGTAACAAATTCAGTTAGCAAACATTAATAATGTAACTTGTGACTATATTTGTGAATGAGTAAAGCTGAACTTTAATAAATTGTACGTGCAGACGGTAACAAAGCGGTCAGCTGGACAAAAATCCTGAAGGCCATTACCTATCTTTCATCTGTTTCACATAACGCGAGTCAATGGAAATTATGACGAGATGGCTGGAAAAACAATCCCAAAAATGTCATAATGGGACCTCGTGGTTGGTATTGACAAAGATTAAAATGGCATCATAAAAAGTGGAAACTGATTTCCAGCTTAAAAGTGGTTCCACCTTGTTGAAGCTTATTGATGGTGCTGATTACAACATAGCTGAAAGTTATCTGTCAGGTGCTTTGAATGGGGTTGGTTCATGTTGCAGCTGCAACCTAGCTGGAGGTCTACAGTTGTTATTATTAAAAAAGCAGAAACAAGTAATTAATGCAGTCATGCACAGTTTCACAAAAATACAGGGACACTTTATAGGGCATGTACTTATTGCCAGAGACACCATGAAGAGGACATAAATGACACACCTGTTTTCTTTGGCAGATTTGGGATGCTCCGGTTCAGTGGTGGCCCTCTCTCGGATCTGTCGACTGGGAGCAGGCAGTCTCTGCTCTACAGACTGCCTCCTGTCCCCAAACTGCCTTCTATCCATAGATCGTCTCCTGTCCATGGACTGCTTCCTCTCTACGGACCGCCTCCTTTCCATTGACTGCCTCCTCCCTATAGATTGCTTCCTCTCAGGCATGGATGATGTGTTCTCTTTGGACATGGAGGGTTCAGAACGACTGGTAGAGAGGGCCGGGTAGTAGTGGTCGTCCACATCCAACAGTTTCCCTGAGCTACAGCAAAAATAAGAGGAGGACGGGGTCAGACAGACTTTAGAGTGTCATCAAACAGTCTTTAAACAGGTTCTCCGGATGCAAATAGACCACAGGTGTGACTGAAACCGGACGCAAATGCTGTAAAAATCAATGCAACACATTTCTCATAAACACAACAACCTTAATAGTAGATTTTGATCAAAGTTAAGTGCTTTCCCTCTCATTATGTTTTTCTTACTTTACGTTCAAATCTGATTATAAAGTCATTTGTTTAAGGTCAGATAAAACTCTTTTCAAGTTTTAATTTTAAAATTAAGAGCAGGCGCAGGTTGGCTATATGGACTTCAATACAGCTACCTCAGCAACTCTTTAAAGGAGACCATATGTGCTCATTTCATACTCAAATTTTTTTTTTGACTCGACTGAAGTAGCTCTGCATGAATCAGACTTCAAAATAATACTTGATTTTCTTATACTTGACTGTTGTGAAGCCCTTTGCTTCCTGTCTAAAATAAGTCAAAACATCTCCTTTAAGGCCACTCCCCTTTAGGCTAACTTTCCTTTGACTGGTTGCCCCTCATAAACAGAGGGTTTAAAGAGGGTGGAGCTATTTTGCTCACGTGCAGAGCTATTCTTTTTTCTAACTTTCGTCATCTATAAGCAGGTGTTTGAGATACTCATGATCTTCTCCATTTTGTGATTTTTTTTTTAGAAGCCACTAAATGCTGGCATCAATATAACTATTTCTTTATTGTAGAAAAGGAGAAAAATATTCTCCCCAAGTTAATTCACCAGCTGATTTAACATCTTTAAATTTTTTCTCTGTGATAGCAGTGACTTTAAAATTAACTGAGCAGCAGAAAGTCTTATTGAGAAGAGGATAATTATCGTCCTCATCATCCAGGTATCTGCTCACCAGACTATGTAAACTGTCCATCTGCACTGTGCAGCCCTTCTCTCAGCTGTCACTTTGACCTCCATTTGAACAGAAGTGTGAAAAGGACAGTTTCAATGTGCAGATCAATATGTCTCACACATTATTAACATAAGGTAGTAACCACTATCAGAATATATAGTCAGTACTGCCCAGTACACTGATCTCATTCTTACATTGTGATGTGTTTGAAGCCTGACCTGAACTTATCACTGTACGTTTGGAGGCGGTGTTGGCACACAATTATCCCACTGATGAATTACAATAAATGTGCTATTCTAAAGCTGAAATATATTTTATAATTACCTCCCCTGTCCTCTAAACTATTGGCTCGCTTATGTGATTGACACAGCAGGGACAAAGAAAAAACACAATGACAATGGCTAGCACAAGATTTTGATCTATTATATAAGAGCTATTAATTTTTTTTGTTTTTGTAGCACTGGATACAAATAATTCACAGAGGAATGCAGATGCTCAGTTTGTTTGTTAAGATGGCTCTGTGACAAAGACTTCAGGTTATACCTGGTCGTGTTTTAACTAGCTGAAGTACTGCCATTTCCTACAACATCCAACTGATTTTTCTTTTTTTATACGATATACAACTCAAACATTACTAACACCACAACATAAATTGATTGAATATCTCAAGGCACGTGCCACATTGAACTAACCAGATATGACACATTTAACACGCCCTTCTGAACCCCTTATTGACCTTGCAGTGGCAGCGCATGAGTCTTATTCAGGGATACCAGATAAAGGTATACCTGGGTTGGGCCTTGGCTTAGGCCTGTCACTATTCATAAAGTACAGCATATAGTCTTCACTGTTGTTTTATACTGTATCCATCCATCCATCCATTCGCTTCCGCTTATCCTTTTCAGGGTCACGGGGGGCGCTGGAGCCTATCCCAGCTGTCATAGGGCAAGAGGCACGGTACACCCTGGACAGGTCGCCAGTCTGTCGCAGGGCCAACACACAGGGACAGACAACCATTCGCACTCACATTCACTCGCACATTCACACCTAGTGGCAATTTGGATTATCCAATTAACCTATCCCCACAAGCTGCATGTCTTTGGACAGTGGGAGGAAGCCGGAGTACCCGGAGGGAACCCATGCAAACACGAGGAGAACATGCAAACTCCACACAGAAAGACCCCGGCCTGATGGTGGAATTGAACTCAGGACCTTCTTGCTGTGTGGCAACAGTGCTAACCACCGTGCCACCGTGCTGCTGTTTTATAATGCATTATCTCAATTTTTGACTTTGATTGTTCAGTAATCTAAAGCTCTGAAATCACTCTTCATTTTTTGTACTGGCTAATGAGCCAGGTCAGAAAATAAATGGGGGCTCGTCCGGGATCTTCTGGATTCTTCTGGGTTGACTAAACATTAGAGTTTCTTTGATAAGGTGAGAGAAGCTTTGAGTAGTGACTGAGCAAACTTTCTTTTCTTTTTTTAAAGCTAGGTGGCTATTCTGCCATTTTACAAGGCACTCAATCCAAAATAAAGAAGTGGCTTATAAACTGGGTCAGAACATAAACGGCGGGGGGCTCGTCTGGGATCTTTTGAATTCTTCTGGGTAGACTAAAAATTCTTTTTTCTTTAATTTTTGGGAAGGTTGACTTTATATTTCTGCCTTTCTACACTTGATTTTACTCATATAATTTACATAGACATGAAGTACATAAATGCATTACCACCTCCTTTCAGAGATTACTTCTAATTACTGTTGTCATTACTGATTTATGTAGCCATATATGGCTTTAGGGACAGCAACAGCCATATATCACTCCAGACTGAAAGTGAAATTGTTTTAGACATTTATTGTTTCTGGAGAATTAATTATTCATTTGATTGAAGTGAAGTACCTTGATATGCACACGGAAGCATTTTTGGATGACTTCCCAGCATTGTATGCTTGATGAGCAAGATGAATGCAACTTGTGGGGTATCTAATTTCAGACCAAAATCAACATGGTGGCCTTTTTTGTAAACATTCTCTTACACTGAGAAGTAAAGCTATTGAGGTAAGAAATAGCCAATGTCTAAGTCTGGCCTCATTTTAGAACACAAAAGGTTAGCTCACAGTTAGCTTTTTATGAGTTGTCATCACCAAGTAGCCAAGACCGCAGGTTAGTGGGTCTGTGGTGTAGTGGTTAACACATTTGCCATTTACACAAAAGATCCCTGGTTTATTTCTGGCAGGAGATCCAACCGCAGTGTGTCATATGTTAGTGTAGTCCTGGAAAAATGGGAAGTTTGCTTCAGGAAGATGTGGTGTAAAATGTTATCACCCCTTGGGGAAATAAGCAGATGGAAGACCATTTCATACCAACAAGAAGCAGGCAAATCTAAATGTCCTGAATTCTAATAACTTAGATAACAAATTAAAAAAAAAAAAATAGGGTTACAGGCCTTTTTAATGCTCTAAGCAAATATTAGCCACAAGCATACATTAACCTATAGCTGCAGACTTGTTTGAAATGTCCCAAATAATATGACAGAATTAATTATGCACTGAATGCACAATGATTACAGACATATTTTTGAAATGCAGTGTGGTGAGAAGCCTATAAGGTTTCACAAGCTTGAAATAGGCTGAATAACCAATCAACTTGTAGATTTCAGAGTGCTGATAGTGGTACTAAAATATAGATATCTGTGCTATGCAATCACACTTTCCCTCCCCATTTCTCATGTGTGTCTTCACTCTCATTTACTATCATCACGTCAGTATACTCTCCAGCTTTCTATCCCTATCACCCACGTTTTCCCATTTCCCAAGCCCAATTGCTGTCAGCTTCAGCCAGAGACGCTATTGTTCCTGCTGACCTTCTCATCCTTAATGATGCATGTAAACTGCTCCTGTCCATCGCTGGCTTTATTTATTTGCTAACAAATTATTACCCTTGATGTTTAGCACTGTGTTGTATTGTGTGTGTCCACATCAAGGTGGCTCAGTGTGTGTGTGCATGTCTGTGTCTCCTCAGACTGCTGTGATAAAGTACCCAGGCCCCTGCTTGTTCAGCCAGCCCTATCGGTCTATCTTCAACCCCTCACTCTGTGCGGGATGCTCACCTTGTGGCCTGTACGGCACATACATATGCATGACTGTACACATCCACAGATACTTTGTGGTTTCATTTTCTTTTCTTTAACAAAAATGCTGAAAACATTTACCAGTATATTCGAAACATGTCACATAATGCAGAAACCCACAGAACAACTCCTATAAATGATACCAAACCACCAATTTGGGATTCCTTATGTTAAATTTCTCCAGGAATATGATATTCAGCCAATGTAAAGAGGTAAAAGATGAGGGCAATTAATTTAACTGTGGATGTGTGTATCGCTGTGGATCATTAAGTTTGGACCCAGACACTGTCCCTATGTTGGCGCCAGGCTGTAGTTGTGACCATGGCCCATGAGTAGCAAGCAAGGAGGCAGCATGCCAACCTCATAAAACAGTAGCTAATAGGTTGTTAAAATAAGAGTGGGACACTTACCCCTCTTTCCTGGGTTTGCGTTTATCATCTTGGACAGACCGCTGAGTGAAGAGAGATGGAGAACTGATTATTAAATGTCAAACAGCCAACAGTAATATCTGGATGGATTTACCCACAAACACTCTATATTCATGGTTTCTAGATGACATATCTTGTTGTATAAGATGGTGACATATCATCTTATAGGAGAGCATTACCACTAATCACAATCAACTAATCTAGAGAAAAAGACAACAACTTGGCAATAATGCTTTAAACTGAAGCATGATGGTCACTGATGTCTATCAGAGGCATTTCAGTGAGAAACGTCAGATAAAATACCCTCACTAGCCACTTTGTTAGCCAAACTGCACATTAACGCAAGTATCTAATCAGCCAATTTTATTGCACCATATAGACACAACCTGCTGAAGTCCATACTGATCATTGGAATGGGGAAGAAAGTAATTTAAGTGACTTTGAATGTGGCATGGTTCTCTGTCATATCGAGATGGTACATATGGATACATATGGAATATGTAACGGAGTGGAGAGATAGTCTCTCACTCAGAGAACCAAGGTTACGATGTAACCGTACGTTATTGGAGCCAGACAGGCTGGTCTGAGTATTCCAGAAACTGCTGATCTGCTGGGATTTTCCCACACAACTATCTCCAGGTTTTCCAGAGAATGGTCAAAAAAAGAGAAACAGTCGAGTCTGAGGCAATTCTATGGGTCAGCGCTTTGTTGATGTCAAAGGTCAGGGGAAAATGCCCAGACTGCTTCAAGTTTACAAGCAGGCAACAGTAACTCAAATAACCATTTGCTGCAATCAAGGTATGCAGAAGAGCATCTCATAAAGCACAACATGTTGAAACTTGAAGAACATGGGCTACAGCAGCAGAAGAAAAAACATTTTCTGGTCTAATGATTTCTGATGCATTATTCAGGTGGTAGGGTCAGATCTGGGTGTAAACAACATGAAAGCATGGCTCCATCCACCATGGTATAATGGTGTCACTGTACATTTTCTTGGCACACTTTGAGCCTTGTAGTACCAACTAAGCCTCATTTAAACTCAATAGTTAGCTTTGCTATGAAGAATTTAGGTTATTCTGAGGGTAAAAGAGGGCCCAATCTCATAGTAGCTAATAAAGGGTCCAGCGAGTGGATTTTTTTCCCCTTAGTCATATGTTTTCTGTCACATGTCTCTTTTTAATGGGATACACCACCATTTTAGTGGCTGTTCTCTCATACTTTCAACAATGCAAAATGAAACATTATTTAAATACTAATTCCACTAAAGTTTAACGGAATTCTTCTGTTTTAAAACTACTTGAGCAAATGTGAAAGCACAGTCATCGATTTAGTAAAAGTCTGCTGCTTTGAGTGTTGAATGCCTAAATGTCTAAAGAGATCGTCAATCTAATTATCGATTAGGTGGACTGTATCTGCAGTATTTACTACACTACATAACAAACAGAACAGTAAACAACAATCAGGTGCTATTGTGCACCAAAATGATGAAAGATTTCTAACAATAAACACTGAATAAAAAGGGACTACTTTTAGTACAAAAGGGAAACTTCTGAAGAAAATCACTCCATTGACAAAAATACTTTTCCAGACAGCTTCATAATAGTCTGATATTTCTCACCTTGGCAACATACGGTGTGTGGTAAAGAGCTCTACTACAGGGTAAAATTTGTCAATCAATAGTGCATTATTAAAGCTACATGCTGGGAAGGTGGTTACAGGTGCAGCTGACGGCAAAGCTTTGTTGTAGAAAATATCTGAAATCATTCGCCGCCTTTTCTTAGACTTACATGAATCAGGTTGTAATAGGTGGAGTCCTCTGGTGTATTCAAGGTCTTTGGCTGCTGGTTCCTGCGGGGGGTTCTCGACAATCTTTTGTCAGCTGAAAAGTAACACACAGTTTAATGCATCCGGCAGTGGTTTTGCTGATGATAATGGGGCAAATGAGGCTGACAAAAACACACAACTTTACTTCCTGATAAACTCTCAAAATATCTTCAACACACAATCAGTTTGCATTTTTTTTAAGTGTCAGTTTGTTTTCATGGCATGCCCACCACTGCTGCAGCCTCTTATTTCACAAAATTACTCTTAGCTGAAGTATTTTGGGGCATTTTCTTCCCTTCTTAAAGAGCAAACATGGCAGATGAGATGGGGGATGGTGAGACAGAGACGACTGCCCAGAAATTGCTGCCTTCAAATCAGTTTGTATTTCCACCTTTTTACTTCCTACTTTTCACAGAATATGTTTCTGCAACCTTTAATAACAAAGAGTGCTGCTGTAAAATACAGATTTCTGGAAATATATAAGGATTTATGTTAGCATTATGGTCAGTTGGAGAGGAGGCAGGTATTTCTACCCTGTGATGGATTTCTGCATCTGGAGTTTAGCCTCAGCAATTTATAATATTTTTCTCCTTGCAAGATTCCAAATAAATTACAGTACAAACTGAACATATAACATGCACATAATGATGTGTATTTGCATTATGTTATATATTTTTTTTAACTTTTGACAGATGACTTTAGAGAGAAGTCGTGAAATGAAAGATGACTAGATTCAAAGCAAGAACCACCACTGCTGTCCAGATGAATGATACAGGTATAAACATTTGATGTTATATATTTCAGTTATATCTTACTCAAGATTATTGTGTCATTTTTATGAGGCTCAAGAATATTTTTTAGTGTATATTTTCTAAGGCACTTGTGGAAGTGCAGTGTTTGATAACTTCGTAATGATCCATGTTTAATTCCGAGTACGGTATTTGAACATGTAGTGATTGGGTGGGCAGCTTTCATGCCTGACATCTCCCACCTTGCAGCGGCTGTACTGCAATCTATCATGTTTGTCATACATGATGTACTGTATCAACAACCCTCATCTATGTTATTGCAATTATAAATATATTACAGTGACCTTTGTTTGATGCTCATTATTAATCGCTGTTCACATACGGGAAAAAAACAATCCATCACGTACAGAAGCTCTCAGGTGAAGAAGGTAAAAAGTTTGTAACATTATTGAACAACTCCATCCAAAGGTCATTCTGAATTGCAAACAAGTAAAGCCAATTTTACGCACCTACTTATTACTTCTTGCCATAATTGTTGGAAATGCTAACTCACAAAACATGATTAACATCTGATGACCTTTCCTGAAGAACAATGTGACTGGGATTCCTCTGCTTTCACTCTGTGTGTGTGTATTGCAAATGATTTTGATTTATTATGTCAGTGAAATTCATGAGGACAGATTAGCGCCGTCAATGGAGAAATGACTTTGTGAAGCTGAAAAGGATAATTTCATAGGAGTTGGACTAGCCCCTGGAAATAACACTGATAATTCATTCTGCTTTACCTCAGGCAATGCACTGTGCTGGAGAAGAGTCTGTAAAGGGCAAACATGCCTGGATTAAAGAAAGACTGTTATCTGTGTAGCTCACTCTGTGATACCACTCCTTTGTCTGCATATCTGTACACTGCCGCAAGTTAGCTTAGCCTAGCGTACAGACTGGGAACAAAAACATCTATTCAGGCTCTTTCTGAAAGAAAACAAACTGAGTAAGAGCCATTAAATGTTCTCTAGTTAACACACTCTCACTGGCCATTGTATTAGGTACTTCTGTTGAACTGCTTGCTAATGTAAATAGCAGAAGTGGGATGTGTAGCCAACAAATCAGCAACTGTGTAATGCCAACATGGACCAAAATGTCTGAGAAATGTATTCTGCACCTTGATGAATTTATGTCACAAAGAAGAAAAATTACTTGGAAAGATCAACGAGGATATAACCCAGTGCTATTGAGTAGTACCAGGTTATCAACGACAACCCACATAGCAGACAGGTCTGGCCCAGATCTGGTGTCAAGCCGGTACTGCTGGCTGACTTCCGGCATGGTAAGTGGTATGTCATCGAGATATGGGCCAGGCCTGGCGTAGATGGCACTGTCTATGTGATGCCATGCCACATCTGGCCCGATTGTGGTTTGGTGTATGTGGCCCAGGCTCATAGAAAACAGGTCTGGCCCGGATCCGGCATCAAGCTGGCACTTCTGACTGACTGGTGTCATGGCAGGGTGTATGTCAACCAGATGTGGGCCAGGTCTGGCAATGATGGCACTATTTATGTTCCTATTTTCCTATTTTAGTTAGAAGACAGAAATGCTATGTTTCAATATGATGCTGCTATGGTAGCCAATGTTTCAAATGCAGGTTTGACAGGTTTGTGAGTGTACACTTTATCCAAAACCTAGTGAGGGTCTACTACCTCCTGGCTGTAGCTCAGGAGGTAGAGCAGGTCACCTACTGATCGGAAGGTTAGTGGTTTGATCCCTGGCTCCTCCAGTCTGCATGTCAAGCGTGTGAATGTGTATGAATGTAGTTAGGAAGTACTCAGTTTAGAGAAAGTGTGAATGGGTGAATGTGTCATGTTGTATAGAGCACTTTAAGTAATCCGGGAGAGTAGAAAAGCGCTATATAAGAATCTGTTACTCAAGGTACACATTAGGCTGACATCTGGGGCCAGAGCTGAAACTGTTCTGGGCCACCAGTGTGTCTGCAACTGGCCTTGTGCTGGCCCATGTGTGGGCCAGATCTGGGACACCAAAGGGCCGTCATTCTTTGCGGTATGTGGGCCATGTGTAACCACATTGTGTGGGCCAGATCCGGGCCATACCAATTTTGCTATGTGGGTAAGTGAAGGAAAAAAATAGAACACTCTTCTGCAAAATTAAAAAAATATTTGAAATCAAAGAAATACAAGATCATTCAATACATTCAAAGCATACAGTCTGAAACTCAAAGGCTTTACGTTATTCATTTGTCTGTGGGCAGTATCCTTTTGTGGCTGGCTTTTGGTTTCGTCTCCTCCTTTTAGGTTACTCCTTTCATATTACTCTTTAGGGTACTAGTCAAACAATGAATATGTATGCATAATACAAAATTAATTAAAATGTGGGCTTTTCTGGTGACAGGTAAAAGTTAAATGCTACAGTCTTACTGAAGGTACCCTGGTATACTGTTACAGCTTCCAAAACAGAAGTGATTATTCAAAATGTTGACTACTAAAAAATTTAAAACTTTACAAACAGAGCATAACAAGGCTATCACACAAGATTAAAAAGGTACTGCAAATCCAATGCCCTTGTAATAAAACTCAAAAAGACTCTAAAGCTTGATAAAAAGCAAAATAATTCTGATGGTGACCAAATATGATCCTTCATTACATAAATATTAGATTGTTTACTTGAGACACCTGAATGTACAATGACAGCTGTCATCTTTATTTTTGCAAAGGGAACTTTTCAAATTGCTGCCTCACTCCATTGACCACCCCAAAAGCAATTACAGATATCACCCATGCAAATCAAATGTTATCTTTGATGACACATGAAGAAGAGAAATGCTTCCTGTTTTGGCACTTGACCTTCTCAGGTTTCCTAATCTAATAGAGCTGCAGGACACAGAAAGAAGATACTGTCCATCAGTAACATGGCCATCTACCCTGAGAAGTCAGCAATAAAATCTCCTTGGTTTTTTTTAGCAATGAAAATTAAAGAACTGTGAAAAAATAGCTGTAATTTATTATCCTTGAACTAAAAAATAGTGAATGAGCACCCACTCCTGGCCCAAATTGTTGTTTTCAGTCAAAGTTTGAATAGAACTAATAGCTCAGTCGCACTTTGACATCTTTCGGTCAATGGTTCTGAGCGCAGTTTGGCACCATGTCCATTATCTTCAGTTCAGCAGACTGAAAAAGGCTACCAAAAGCTGAGTAGACAGTGAGAATGGACAGACTGTCTTTCTTAATTATCTGAAGGTCCAGTGCATCAAAAGCTGAACCAGAACTTCAAATTAACTTTGGGTCAATCCATGACAGCATTATGAATTGTTTTTATTGCTTTATAATCTGTTTTTCACCAAGCCAACCTCACTTATCTTACTTGAATGGCGACGCTGGGGAGTGAAGCCACCATTGATTGCGTTTCCTCTCACAAACAACATGCCATTGTTCTCGGGGTTTGATTGATGGGCCTGGATGATCTCATTCAGCTTCTGCTGCAGAGTCAGAAAGTCCTCAGACGTCTTTGCGATCTGTTGGAGAGATTAGAAGGAAAAGCAATATAAGACTGGAAAGAAAATGACAAGAGAGTGAGTTTTCAACAAAATCTGTTTGAGGCTATAACCTGTCTGGAGAAACTCTCCAGCCTTCTTGTCTCTTTCTGCGCAACTTCCTTGTTGGCCTTCAGGTTCTTCCTGTCCTTGTACCCTCTGAAGTTACTCTGGATCTTCACTGCGGCATGTTCTTCCTCCAGTCTTTGTTTTTCAACATCTGTCTCATCTTTACGTTCAATTACCACATCAGTGATGTCCACAGCCTCCTGTTCTGCATCAGTGGGAGTCCCAGATTCCTCCTTAGCTTTCAATTGCGCTTCCCTCTCAGCTTTCATTTTCTTTCGGTCCCGGTGGCCTCTGAAGTTACTCTGGATGACAGTAGCTGCTTTCTCTTCATCCAGCCCTTCTTGGTTCTCACTAGAAATGTTCTCCTGGGGTTCTGGAAGAGATTCCTCTGTCTCTTCCTCCTTTGGAGGCTCTGGTGGAACATCTTTCTCCTTCTGCCTTTTCTTGGGGAGCTTTCCCTCCTCTTCGAGTCGTTTGCGTTCCATATGGCCTCTGAAATTGCTCTGAAGGACTACAGCCGCTTTGGTCTCATGTGCATCTTCAGCTGCTGTCGAGTCTTCTTTTTCTGCCTCGTCACTACCTGGTTCCTTTTCCAGCACTTCGTCCCCTGCAGGACTTTTTGCTTTCTGTTTCTTAGCTGGGATTTTGCCTTCTTCCTCTAATTTCTTACGCTCTTTGTAGCCCCTGAAGTTACTCTGGAGAACAGTGGCCGCCTTGGTTTCCTCTTCTAAATCAGCAGCTTCCTCACCTGCAGTTTTTTTCTGTCCACCATCCTCCTGCTCTTCTTTTTTAGGTTCAGCATCCTGAATCACTGCTTCCTCTGCCACTTCTGTGTGCTCATCTTCTGGCACCTGAGTATTATCACTGTCATCATTCTCCTCTGCTTCATAAGTACTTTCTTCATCTTCCTCATTCTCCTCTTGTTTATCAGCGGACTTTTCACCTTCTCCTTCTTTGCTAGCCAACTCTTGGACATCTTTTTCCTGTCCCTCTTCCGCTGTTGCATTTGGCAATTCCAGCTCTGCCCCAGCCATCGTCTTTTTTCTCTCCTTAAACTTTTTTCTCTCTTTGTAGCCCCTATAGTTGCTTTGAAGAACCACTGCAGCTTTAGTTTCCTCCTCCTCGTTCTTTGCATCATTTTCTGGTTTTGCTATCTGTTCCTCATTTTCTTTCGAAGCAGTCTCTGCTTTCTCTTTCTCTCTGGCTTCCCTGGAAGCAAAATGGACACATTTATGTTAGAAAAAAAGACATTTCACTGCTGCTTTGTGCATAGCTTCCATCTCTCTTACAGCTTTCTTTTAAAGCTCTTCCTTTCTTTATGCCCTCTGTAGCGAGCCTGAATCTTGGTTGCCGCTTTATTCTTCTCATCTACCATCTCTTTGTACCTCTTTTTCACGAGATAGCCTCTGCAAACTGAAGAAGAAAATGGAACAAGGGTAAACCAATATAATACGCACCACATATAGATAATGTAACTAATTTAATATCAGACTCCTACCAGCCTGAAACTGGATGATGAAGGCCTCCAACTTTGCTTTGCTTTTCTCATCAGCTACCCTCTTCCGAGCTTGATGGCCTCTGTATGCTGCAGGACAAAAAAAATAAATTCTATGCCTCCTCTATAACTTGTTGACATTCTGGTACACAACCAGCGTGCACAGTTTACTAACCTGACTGCAGCACCAGGGCACTCTGTTCTCGCTCTTTTAATATCCGCCGGTACCGCTTGGCTCCAAGCCAGCCTCGAACGCAAGCCTGGACCAGGATGATTCGCTGTGTGGCCTGCTGTACCATCAGATTCAGATGTTCAACGTGGTAATACTTGAGAAACACCTAAGCCAAGAGAGATAAAAACAACTGTTAGTCATTCAAATATAAACTTAACACTGTGAGTTTAGCCTCAAATGCAGAATCACGCAAGCACTGTTGGATTCATTTTTCAGGCAAGATAGTGCAGAAGTTATTGTTCTTTCACAGCAGGAGATTTCTGGGTTCAACAAGTTAAGGTACCTTTTTATGTGGTGTGTGCATGTGCCCATATGAATGCATATAAGTCTCTTAGCGTAAAGTGTTTTAAGTTGTTATCAAGATTAGAAAAGTACTAAATAAATGCTAATCCATAAAGCAGCAGAAAATAAAGCATTGGAAAGAAAGTAGCCTTCACTAAACTGGCTTCAGTTTGCAGTAATATTAACCCTAACCCTAGGTAATCAGAATATGTAAAAATACTGGCAGCTGTCAGTGCTACCCCTTAGCCTCCTAGTTAATGCACCTAAGGTATAAATTTGAAAATCTGACCTCTGACCTTGAGATCATGTCATCAGGAGTCAAACTTCTCCAAGATATTCAGGAGCTGTACATACTGGATGAATTTGAAAATCATCTAATTCTCTACTGAATGTGTTCACAAGATTTTCAGAAAACCTGACCTTTGACCATAACCTTGAGAAAGAGGTCAATGAGATTCAAAGTTGTCCAGCGTCTTTAGTGGATACATCTATGGTATGAATTTCAAAATCTAACGTTGCCTCGTTCTCAAGTTATTTCATACAGAAACTTGAGGGTCCATGCCACTCAACCACCTGACCACTAGGCAGGGTGACGACCACAGCCCATCAGCCTTTAACAGCTGTGGGATAATCACTTTTGTTATTGAATTGTTGACTCAAGTCTATGATATTTTATGATGATGATGTTTGAAATGCTCTTTGGTTATGAATTTAAAACTAAAAAAGTCCAAAGCACATTCTTTTATTTTGATGCCTTGTTTAACCTAAATGCCTTGGGTATACAAACCTTCATCTGGAGTCCTTTATTAACTTGATTTGAATCTATTCATGACCATAACGTGTGAAAAAAAGCAGTAAACACCACATTAAAATCTCTCCTTACCTTTGTCTTTCCCATGGCCCAGTTTTCCAGCTTGGCCTTCTCCAGTATTGCAGCGCATGTTTCTGGAGTCGCAGCGGGCTCCTCGTTAGCATGGTAAGCCAATAAGTAGTACCTGCAGCAATCAATGTAATTATCTGGACACTAATATCAAGGGTCTACACGCTGATTTTGTAATCAATTCATAAGCTCTGCTTTTTACCACTGACCTCTTAATGAAGTTAGCAAACAGGATGCGGTGAGAGTAACCCTGGCGTCTGATCTTGGCAGTCTCCAGAACACCAGTATATCGAAGCTGGACCAGAACCTTTTCACGGTCAAACTTGTTGGCATGGCGATCGTTGTTGGGCTTGATGCAGCGTACAAAGTGAGGCTGACCTGCTACCATCTTGGACAGAAGGTCCATCAAAGAGTACTAGAAGGAGCAGAAGAAGAAGATTATTAGGGGTAGTTGTGGTAAATATATGGTAGTTATAATGTCTCTGGTGAGAGACAAGGCACTCAAAGAAAACCAGCTAGAAATTTATGGTACAATTCTATAATGGTAGATGGTGGTTATCCAGCCCCTGGCCCTAAAAGAGTATCTAAATATCTGAGTTTGTATGTATAATTTCTATGTTTGTATTTATAATTCTGACCCTGTGTAGAAAATCCAAAATAAATGCATACATCTTTAAGGACTTTTTAAAAGTCCTTAAAGATCTATGCTGTACAATCATTCCACCCTGGAAACAAAACCTTTAAAAGAAATTATTAAAAGCTCAAAATTACTATGAGATCATGCTCATGATGAGTGATGAGTGTATACTGAGTACAACTGTATTTGTTTGTTAATTTGTGGCTCTCTCTAAAAACTTCCCAAATAACTGATCCAAGCAAATAAAATAAAATAATTAAAAAAACATGTTCAAATCTTACTCTGAAGTAGGAGGCCACTGTCTGTGTTCTCATGTTGGTGGTTTCTCTAGGGTGGTAAGGCGTGTCTCCAGATTCACCTGGCTATAAAAAACAAAAAAACATAAAACATATCAAAAAGGCCAGTAATACCGACTATATGATATAATACTACTCTCTATATTTTCTGCTTGTACAGTATGGATATCCGACTAAATAATAAGTCATGTATGCGGTTTATCTTTTTTCTCCTGTGCAAATTTTACTCCAAATATTTGATTGTGCTTTGGAAAAACCACCAATCACCGTTTTCATTTGCTTACATCAAGCAAGAATTTTTTTGCAGGCTTTAACTCCAGAGAACGCTGCAAAAGAGACGCATAAAGTGGATAAACAAGTAGTTCCAAATCAAGAATATGGTCTACTTATATACAACAGTGTTACACTCAAATCAGTCACACGTCAATGACTCAATGCTTAAAAACTGCTTAGAAAAAAACAAAACAAACAACATCCCCCAAAAACAGACAGCTACGTAAAAATAAAAAAAAAATTAACCACTTAATTGTCCTTTACCACATATTTGGTAACATTTTAATAAGCTCTACATCTAATTCTCAGCACAAACACAACGGGGAGAAGACCACCTTTATAGCACACCATCAGCCTAATGCTGTTTTTTAGCATTTAAATCGCTCATCGTGTCTTCTCAAGAGAAAAACCTTTGATGAGCTTTTTTCCTAAAATATGCAGATGAATGGAAATAAATTCAAGAACTAATCAAACAGTTCTTGTAAATGTAGCCGCTGTCGATTGGTTTTAGGTGAGCAAATGGCTTTGAGGCTTACATTTAGCAATGGTGTACGGCTGCAATCTAAACTAATTCACACCGGCACGTAAAGCCACGTAATTGAGTTGCCAGGAGGAGTTTTATTTGGATACTGGCACCTGAAAGAGTCAGGCTGATTACGGAATGCTTGGAGTGCAAAATTTAAAGTTTTAGCACTGTTTTAAAAGAATTTTTAAAAAATGGATTGACTATGTAAGCCATTTTTCTGAAATTGCTTAGCAGAATTAGGCATGGTGCTATAAACACAAATCCAGCACTGTGATGGATATGAACAAGTCTAGTAGTAGCACGGCATAAGAGATACATCAGAAGGAAGCAAGGGATGTTTTTAGGTGCATTTAGCATTTTGCAAAGCGAGGCTGCAAATACACATAATGACCTGCACAGAGACTTAATGCAGGAAAAATACCTTTAAGTAGACCTTTTATGCTCATTTCCAGCTCTATATTTTTAAGCTTGGAGTCTATTAAAATAGCTTTGAGTGATTCCCGTCAAATCACCCCCTGCTTCAGCTCTTTTCCCTCTTCCTTTAAGCCAACTATCATCTGATTGGCTGCCTCTCACAAACACATTATTTCAACAGCAGGTAGGCGGGGCCTCTGTTCAGACAGAGCTGTGTGCCTGAGATAACCACATTGGGGATACCTGCTCTCCTTGGCACCATAGCAAGCTTTTGGCTCATTAGGGGCTCATGCTGAACTAATATTTTAGAACTTTTGTCATGTTAAACATGAGGACCTATGGAAAGTTGTATATGATGACATATATAATATCATCATATCTTTGTTTTAAAACTGACTACTGTGCATTTTCAAAAAACCCAAACACGTTGATTAGCTTTCAGTTCTGGTTTTAGTTAATGAAATTACTATTTTGTTAACAAAACACAAATGAAATCACTTGTAAATCTCACAAATGGTTCCACTGATAACGCCAAGGAGAGAGCCATCTCTGATCTGATGGAAATCTGACTGGACAGAGGTAGATGAAGTGCTTCAACCTGTGCTTGAGAAATGTTTGTGGCAGCACCCCACCCTCCAGCTGTTTCAGCAGCACAATTCCACAGTAGCACAGTCCTTTCTGGATCAGAAACATATCCAGACACTTCTTTGGCCAGCATTTAATCGAGATCTGTCCCCTGTTGAACATGCCAGCAACACACTAGGTCAACGTGTTCATCAGTGGCAGCCACAACCAAGGACCACTGCACAGCTAATTCCTCAACAACAGATCCAGACACTTGGATTAGACAGTTGAGGCACAGAGGTCACCTCCTCAGGAGGTGTTTGCATCATGTCCAGAGGAGGCCATCCTGCAGGTTAAGTCTTGTATATACATATATGGTAGTTATGTTACTTGTGTTTCTTTTTTGACAAGTATATAAAATAGAAAATAAGGAAATGCATAATAGGTCCCTTTTCAGTTAGTTGAACTAAGTAACTTTAACTGTAACTATCTCAAACCAAGCTACAGGCCATTATATTGGGATCCAATTGGTCATTATAAGGATATCTAGAGTGAGGAAAGGGGTCTACACTGGGTATAGTTATACACACATCTTCATTACCTCGCTAAAAGAAAAAGAACTGTATAAACTTAGCACTCCCATCTTTTGAAACAGAAATGCAGTGAAAGAGAAAAAGAAAAAAGAAAGAAAGGTGAGAAAATAAATAAAATAAGCAGTAATTACAGTTGGGTAAAAACCGAGATAGAATAAATGGAAAACACAGTAGACACACAAGTAGCTGAACTGTAATTCAGCAGCAGGTCTCGACTGGAGTAGTGAGAGTAATAAGGAGAAAATAAATTGAACAACTTTTCAGAGGAAGTTCTTTATGTGGGAGATAATACAGTGATAATGCAGACAGTGCTGTAAGTACCTTGGCGAGGGTGACGGTGCGTGTCGGGGTCCGTGGGCTCCGTATTGTGTTTATGCCTTTACCCTTGGTGTGGGCAAGGTTGCCTGTGAAATGAATAGTGGATTAGAGAGTGAGTCAGTGAACAAACTGCCCTCAACAGAGGGAAGAGACTTAGTCACATCCATCTGAAGAAACAGAGCAGTGCACGTTATTTTAATCAGGTGGGATAATTACTGAGGCTACTTTTAGCCTAAACAGTAGGCTCCTGTCATGCTGAGAGTTACTGCTGATCAGGTCAGTGAACGGGACATCAGGTCATAAAGCACCACTGCTAAAAACAACCCCTTTAAAACTGCTTTTAAAGAGCAATAAGCAGATTATTAGTTTTGTGATTAGATTTTAACATTGCTGACAAAAAATAAATGCTTGTAAAGAATACTGCTTATTACAAAACATGTTTGCCAGACAAGAGGAGGAAGCTAAACAGGCTAAGAATGGCCTGTCATTTTATTTTAAGTACTTATGCACCGTTTTCAAATAACTGAAGCAAAAGTTAGAACTTTTCACCTTCTACCTTTCTTTCTTAACTTGATTTTAACTTCATTCACAAAGAGCTGTTGTGTCTACTTCACCTGTTCTGGTGAGGGGGTGAGTGACAAGTTTGCGAATGAGCTCATTCTCCGACGAGCGCAGCAGCAGGATAATGTCAGCTGGAAGGGTTTCTCTGTTCTTGGCCAAGAAGCCCGCGGCATTGTAAATCACCTTAAGGTTTGGTAGAGAGGTACAAAGAAAGATATGAATAGCAAATGCCAAACAGCTTCAGTTTATGATTAGAATTAAATGTTAAATTACCTTTCCAGCATAGTGGTGAATCCCAAAGCCCAGGTCAACCCTCATTGGCCTCCAGAAGCTTTTTGTCTTGAGATTACCTTCAAATTTCTCTAAAATATCAGATTGCATGAGTTAATTATCCAAACACCCAAGGCCATCCGAAGGTCCGTACACACCCTAGATTCAAGTTATAATATCTACTATTAATTTATAGTATGGTATATGTAGGTCACAGCAGCAGTCAGGCTTGTGAGAGGGTCAACCTAAATTTCTGATACTATCAAAATTTTGTTCAAAGCTATATTTGATTGTGAAACTGTCACAGCAGCCAACTTTAAACATCTGTCACTGTGTGGTCATCGTTTTGGAGCCACAACCTAAATGATCACCACAACTCAACCACACTTGTTATCTTGCTCTGGGACAAAGCAAAATATCAGAGTGTATAGTTGGAGAAAAGTTAGATTAACACCTCATATGTAATCAGCCCCTGCACTAACAGGAAGTTGTGGTTACCGAGGTTACCCAACTCAAAACATGATAACATAAATAATAAAGCAAATAAAACAAACATTTCTCTATTGAAATCGGAGCAACTCACCTACGAGTGTCTGGTCAGTGGCCTGCGGGAAGCGACTCTCTTCATCCAGAAGTGACAGCATCCCCATGGGCTTCTGCAAGAACAGGTCCAGGAGTGGCCGGTTGTCCTCGTACTCGATCATCCGAGCATCAACTTCTTCATTCAGGTACTCATCCTGCACAGGAGTGGAAATAAGCTCTCGTGATATAATGTCTTTAATGGCCTCCTTTCATGCGTCCTAACACCTTCCAACAGCTTGATGAAGCCTGAATTTCTTAAGTTTTCCATCGATTTCCATGTTACTAAATAAAAAGGTCCAAATAAGATGTCAAATCAACTTCTTTGTGTGTTTGGGATTCCTTTAGCTAACCCTAACATGTGATAACATGTTAGAATGAATTATGAACAAGTGGATAACCTTTCATTGAATGCTGATCTCTCCAGTTAGCTCTAAATATCAAACTGATTCCAAGGTTAATCTCCTAATCCTAGCAAGACACTGTAGCTTTTCTATCTGGTCTCTAGTTAATGACAAATATTCACTGTTACAGGACAGCCTTTAGGACTGGGTTACTATACGTGGTCAATAGTCATTAATCCTTGATCTCCTTGGTACTAAGATGCTATTAATGCTGCTGCCTTAATAATAGAGCGGTATTTCTGCATGAGTGAAACCCTGTCTTATAATACCAAATGCACTTTAAGATCCATTAAACAGCAGTACAGTTTTATACCCTCGGTTTTATTTCTTTAATGTCACGCTTTAGCGTTCACAAAGGCTTGACCTTTTAAAATAAAAGCGTCTACGAATTTACCTACATAAATCGTCCCAAAGCAGCTGTTTATGGACAGGACAATATTAAATCAACGATGTTGATTTGTTGTCTTTTATCTCCTCTTAACTCGGCTCTGATAAATCTGGTCTGCAGGGCAAAGTGAGCAAACCTGATCACATCAGGCTGACTCAGAGCTGCTACTATGACTCAGCAACATCACCAGGGACTTCTACTCCACGGAGAACAGGACAAAACGGGAACAAACAATATCAAATCAATCTGCTTATTCGAGCATGAAGCGCCACTGTAAAGCAAATGAAGTACAGCAGAAAAAAATCAGCATGGATGCAGATAGATTGGGACAATATGCAACCACACGCGTAAACATACATGAAAACATGAGGGCAGCAGAGTAAATGCACTGCTGATAAAACCATACAGCAATCCTTTAATTTTGCCTTATTTATGTAGAACTATTAATCTCACAGCACCGTACATTTCCCTTATGCTCTGGATATATATATGATGGCTCCATAGGACAATATATTTCTGGGCCTGGTTCCAACAATACCCAAGAGTGAATTTAAGTCCAGCACTAAGTGTCTTCAACTCCTAATTGACCCTCGTTTGGAATGATTTATAACACCTCCCAATGGGTGACTCCAAATCATTTAACATTGGCAAACCATTCTCTGACCCCCCCCTGAAGGCAAAACCCTCTCACGAGACTGCACGAGGGGAGAACAGGGAACCTCATTCTGCCGTGAATAAAGACTGCAGCATATTTTACCCTTGCCATCTCTTTTAAAGTGCAGACTGACAAACGATGACATGTTATCTCAATTTAGATGGAAATGAGTTAGAACCAAGGTGAAAACTGCACACTGAGAGCTGTTCAGGAGGGATTCACGTTCTGAGAAAGTGTTATTTGAATTCAGTGACAGGCTGGGGGGCGTGCTGATGTGGGGTTCGTGGGCTGAACTTTACCTGTTCCCACGCAAAGATGTGCTGGTTGAAGTAAAACTGGATCTGCTCGTTGGCAATGTTGATGCAGAGCTGCTCGAAAGAGTTCTTCTTGAAGTTTTCAAAACCAAATATGTCCAAGATGCCGATGTTAAGGCCCTTGTCATCCTCTCTGGAGAAGACAAGGATAAAACGTTAAATCTTTAAATGCATTTATAGAATAGCTAACCGTATGGTGCTAGGGATGGCTATGTTGTTCTGGTAGCCAGCCACTTAAATGGTAAGTGGACTGGTTCTTATTTTGCACTTCTCTACTCTAGCTGAGCACTCAAATATTTTTCTTATTTTTAAGAAATAAATATGATAAATATGATTCTTACTTGTGTAAAAAGCAAAAAGTCTTGGCTATTTAGTTGGAAGCTTATCTGCCACTGATTTTTCCCCATCCATACAGTAAGTCAAAATTTATTCTTATCAAAATTTTGACTTACTCACTCAAACTTTTGAGAAAATAATTCAAGATGGAGAAAATAATGTAAAAAGTAAAACTTGAAGACTTAAAATATTTTATTATTTGAGTTTTATTTAAAAAGATTACCAACATACAACTGTCATAAAGGTGGAAATTAGCTAGAAATAGCAAAAGAGAATTTTGTATCAGGCTGCAGAAATGTTTATTTCTTTTGAAAACTGGGCATGGAGTGTGTAACTCACTTCTAGAATGGGCCTCTAGTGGCCATTAGCGGAAGTGCAATTTTTAGCACTTCAGCTGAGAGGATGTTAGTAGACAGACATCATTTAGACGTTAGAAAGAACTGACCGTGGCTCAGGGGATTGGGAAGCTCATCTGTAACCGGAAGGTTGCAGGTTGCTCTCTCTGTCCTGGTCGTGGTGTCCCAAGACACTTTACCCTACCGCTTACTGGTGTTGGCCAGAGGGGCCGATGGCGCGATATGGTAGCCTCGCTTCTGTCAGTCTGCCCCAGGGCAGCTGTGGCTACAACTGTAGCTTGCCTCCACCAGTGTGTGAATGTGAGAGTTAATGAATAGTGGAATTGTAAAGCACTTTGGGTGCCTAGAAAAGCGCTATATAAATGCAATCCATTATTATTATAGTCTTTTTATGTTTAAAACTGTTAAACTGTTGGTTTTTAACATGTAAAATGTACATTTTTTTAAATTTGTTTTTGTTTTTTGACACTATACTTGATGAAATATGTACGCAAATAGATTTTAAAGTATATTCTGCAGTTTTAAAGACTTGGCAGTGAATCTAGTTGTGTATCTATTTTAATCCAAAAGCAGGAACTTTGTGAGATGACCTCATTCGTGACAACCAAACACACCATCACACTCTCTGCCCCCCCATCTTACCCTTGGCTGTCAGGCCGCAGCAGCGCGTTGATTCGGTTGACAATCCAGCTGAAGAGGCGGCTGTAGAGAGCTTTACCCATGGCGTCCCTCACCTCCACCGCTTTTTCCACTGTGTTGGGTCTGACGATCGTCTCTCCGCGGGCCACAACACAGTGGGAGGTCAGGGCTTCCTGCAGTTCGTCTGAGCGGATACGCAGCAGAGATGCCACTGAGGTGACATGAGATAAGGAAGGGGATAAAAGTTGTGGAGTTTACTGAAAGCAGCACATCTTATGCAATATGTAGCCTCATTCTGACTGAGCAGGAGAATATTCATTCAATTAATAGGCCGCATCTATGCTGTTTTCTAAATTACCATTCAGAACAGGTGTTTGAATTCAGAAAATATAATGCAAAGCATGCACTGTAATATCTAACCATTACAAATGTATGCTTCTTAATGATTTTTATGTACTAACGCAGTCTTGGGTAATTGATTTAACCCAAATCATTTCCTGTATTTATCTAAACATGGAGGACTCCTGCAGAGTTAATGATGGCAAGCAAAAGAGGGAGGCGGAGGAAGGGGGTGTAGCAAAGGAAATTCAGAGTCATATTTGGTTTTCTGTCATCATGCATCGTGCTTCTCTCTCTCTTTCTTACCGTTCTCCAAGACAGACATGTTGGAGATGTTGCTCTTGTCTGTTTGGTGCTCTGAGGCAACTGGAGAAAACTCAATGTCCCCAGAGTTGAGGATGGCAGCCAGTGTGCTGTAAACATTTCCGAGCTCCTGCAAAAATTATAACAAATACAGTTTGTATGGAAACATGTATCAGTGTGTGCAACTATCCCTAATATGGTCACCTCAGACTCATAGCTCTAGCTTTGAGCACAGAAGCCCCGCCCACCTGCTGTTTAAACCTTCTGTTTGGGAGGAGTAGCCAATCCGAAAATAGGTGGCTCAATTATTATTATGAACTATGAAAGCAGTTCAAATAGACCAAAAAAGGGCACAGTTTGTTAAAATCTTAAATCTACAAATAATACAGATTTGAAAAATAAAAACACTAGTTCACCTGCAGCACATATATTAAGGGATCAGCTTGTAGTGTATTTCATGGACGACAAAACGACACAGTAAAATAGCGCTGCCGAGTGATTACAACATAAGTACTATTGACGTGCAGATCCCAAGAGCAATCAGTACTTTGAGCCTCATTAGGCTTCACAATGTCAAGAACTGACTGCCTACATGTGCCTGCAGCTTTATGTTTCATCACAAGCCATATACAAGACGAGAGGGCCGGCATGATCACACTGATTCCAGCAATACTGGTGCTATAGCTAGTAAGGTTGTTTACATGTTATTTTTACATACAGTGACTTTAATGGGGGCGAGTGAGGACAAATCAGTGTGAATACTGGGATCAAGGTTATACTGCTAAACCTGTGGCCCAGTAATGAATACATCAGTTTATACCTCCAGGGTGAATCCAATGACTTTGAAACACTGCTCCACTGCATCAAACTGCTCCTTGTAGGAAGCGTTGTTCACTATGTCAGGCCCAAGTTTAATGTTCTCGTGGTACAGATACCTACAAAACAAAAAGGAACCACCGGGGTCTCAGGAAGTCGAGAGTTTGCAGCATGGGACGCAGATAACAGTGCTTTGGGAAAATTGCTAAGGAATGTCAAACCTACTTAGGTGTTTTGCTGTCAGAGAGCTTGTAGTGGGCTAGCTTCTTCCTGTCAGCTAGACCAGCATAAATGTAGTAAAAGATGTGGAAGTTCCTCTCCCCCCTGTGGGAACACGCACATATAGTGGAAATCAAATTCTTGAAAAGGAGACATGCTAGGTAAATGTTTTAGCCACATGATTAACATGACTCCAGTTTTGTTTTTTTAAGAAAAATTATAACAAAATATACATGATCAAAGCTAAAATATGCACAGGAATAGTTAGTTAACATGTTTCCAGCTTTTTAAAAACCTGGTGTATCTGATATCTCCATGTTGGTGTTACTCCTGCATCATGTTAATAGTGTCCAGGATCAACATTGCTGCTGACCAATCACATTGTTGTGATGTCATAGTTTTGGAATTTGGAGGGAAAACAGACAAACTAATATAATCTGCAAACAATCCTACACCTTCCCATATTCGTTTGAATAAGAAGGCTGACGATCCTTCTTTAAATTCAAAACCAAGTTGTATTTCCACCAGTAACACAAATTGTAACACTTTATGAAGTAAATTACAAGCATAGATGAATGATGATGAACACTGAATCCCTTTGGTTATTTATTATGAATAAAATTTAAGCTTAAATTTATATTAATCATGAACATGGTGAAGGAAAACCTGTCTAATCTTTTGCTAAATCCATTAGTAAAAAACCATTTTTGTTTCAACAGGATAATCAAACTAAATTTGTTTCAGGATACTGTCACCAAATCCCATCGGAAAGCATCAACAATCATTTCAGGTGTGTGTGTGCAATTAAATTAAACCCATAATGAAGCAATTGAAAATTATCTTGCAGGGGTAACAAAACATGCAACACGTGAATAAAGATTAATTCATGAAAACATAGCAGTTCACCCTGTTTTCTATCAACCCATATACGACACCCATTAACAGACTAAATATTCATACAATGTACGGCCCTCTCTGACGGGTGTCTGTTTTCCAATGCAGTACTTGAGTGTGTCTTTGAAGTTCCACTAAAGACACACGCAAGACCACAATCTTTGATCCAACAGGAAATAAGCTAGCCCTTCCACTTGACCTGGTCTGCTCCCCAGACACACAATAAAAAGAAATGATGGACCGAGTGAAATGCAGGTGAAAGCAAATGCCACCAGTTTCAAATGAAAAAGCAGATGTGAAAGAGAGCAAGAAAAAGAGACAATCTATTATCCGCTGATCCGTGGAAAGCGGGCAGAACAATAACCTTCACGGCAATGTTCTTTCAGAAAATGAACAGAGAAATTATTTGTATTTTTCTATGAATGTCACTCTCAAATGAAGGTGATAACAGTCAAAACCGGGACCAATACAAGAAACAGGAAGTGATATTTACATCGCCTGGTGGACAACTCTGGATTTTTCCAGCAGATACTCGGATATCTGTGCTCCGACCACTGTTCCACCACCGTTGAACTTCATTTCCAGGTACTTGCCGAAGCGGCTGGAGTTGTCATTGATGACAGTGCAGGCATTTCCAAATGCCTCCACCAAGCTGTTGACCAGCAGGATCTTCTCCTGGAGTGTCCTATTATTGGCCTAAACAAAATATCATTCTACTTTAGTTTGGGGGACTAATTTAAAAAGAAAAGGTGTTATACTGTGACAAGTAGCACTACCGCTTTCTATAATCTTCTCATATGAATACAAAAAAGGTCAAGAGAAATGACATTTCCTTTGTAGTTAGCCTTCAAATCATGACTGGCACCAACTGCAGCACCAGCACACTCATTACAAGATTTTCAAACTGCGTTAACAGAATATCTACCAACAGATAAAGAGTTGTGCTGGTTGGATTTCATGACTCACCTTCCCGAGAACTGTTAGCTGCTGCACCAGCAGATGAGCACTCTCTGTTTTCCCTGCTCCACTTTCCCCACTGATCACAATACACTGCACACAAGAAGTCACTTGAGTCACATTTAATTATATATGCACTCTGACTCCTGTGGTGTCAACAAAAAAGGCTTTGAGGCTTAAACGCCAATAATATTATTAACGTTATTAACAGTTTAACTACCATTGTCACTAAAATATGTCACTGAATGCAGATAGTGGAGAGAGAATCAACATACTGGCTTTCTTTTACAAAAAAAATTCAAATACAGAGTCCATATAGGACAGGCATATTATATTATTAGCTTTATTAACAATAAAATCATATTGCAAGACAATGATCCCAAGCACAGTAGCAAATCTACAGAATGCCTGAAAAACCAAATAATCAGTTTTTGAAATTTCCCAGTCAAAGCCCAGACCTGAACCAGATTGCAAAGCTGTAGCAGGATATTAAGAGAGCTGTGTATAAATGAATGCCCACAAACCTCAATGAACTGAAACAACACTGTAAGGAAGAGTGGGCTAAAGTTCGTCCACAGTGACTGGCTCAGCAAGCTATTGAATCATGGGGTGTACTTAATTTTTCACAGTACTGTTCAGGGTCTTGTGCAAACTTTCTTAGAAAGGAAGTTCTTGAATTTCCCCAAAGACGATCCAATCAAAAGGCCTTAATTCACTTGCCAATTCTCCAATATCGAATAATAGACACACTATGCTAACCATCCTAGCAAACTAGATTTAGCATTATTAGCATCACACAAAATCACACACAAAATCCCCCCAACACTGCAAAAAAAAAAAAACAAAAAACAAAAAAAGAAAAACAGAACCTGCTTTTGGTACCTTCTGGTTTGTGGTTTCTGTATTTTTTAGTGTCTGTGTTGTCAAACTGCTGCTCTGGCATCGTGTGCAACAGCACTTAAACAAGTAAACTCAACCAGTTTGTAATAACTGAAGAGCTTATTACCTGATCATTATTGTATGACACCATAGATTGGTAGGCAGTATCAGCCACAGCGAAGATGTGTGGTGGGTTAGCTGTATGCTTAGCTCCTATGTACATCTTAGTGTGCTATGAAGAGAGGGAGAAAAAAGATAAAAGCTTGTTAAAGACGTGCTCAAGAGTGTAATGAACACAACAAAATAGATACATATTTTTAGAAAACTAAATTAATGATTTTACAAAGCGGATTTGTTATATTCTCTGAGGACATAAATTAAAAAATTTGCAACAAACTTGAGGCAAAAACATGATAATTGAGAGAAAAATGGGGCCATTGAGGTATGGAAGAGGCAGAAAAACAGCGGTAGTATCTGTGAAAATGTGTGTGCGCTGTTTGAAGCCAAATGGGATGCAGCAGACTGAAGAACTGCAGAGGCTCTAATGAGCTATGCCAGGCTACATTCACTGCATTATTGACCAAATGTAGGGATGCATGTACATGGAAAGAACACAGATCCAAATAAAACAAAGGTCTATTTATCTCCACTGACCTCAGGCGTGTATATCTCCATCTTATGGAAAGGATTGACTGCAATGAGGGTGTCTCCCACATATGTGTAAACTTGATCTCTTGCATAGCGATTCTGAAGCTGATCTGCGACAGTGTTCTGGAAAAAAATAAACAAAGACAATAAATATCAGTATGAGATGCTTGCTAAATGACAGTCAGAACTATATTTATAAAACTCATAGAAATTTAGTTTATGCCAACGTTTCCCTCAAACCAGCAGCCCGTTTCAGCTTGAAGGATGGGTGGAAATATCCGCTGGCAACTCATTCAATATGTCAGTTCATCCCTCAGATTTGATGAATTGTTCCAAATGTTCTTTCTGTCAAAGATGCTGCTGTGTATTTTTGGTTTGTTTTGTTTTGGTTCTTGAAAGACCAGAATGGGTAATTAGGAAAAATGATGCTAAATGTCATAATGTGACATAATGTACCTACAAATATATCACAGTAGATGCAGTAAACGTTCAATCAATGTTAATTTTTGACTATGATTTCTAAACTAGTCGTTTTATCACTCAAGCAACTTTTTATATTGCATGACCATATGTTTTGTCCAATGTTTGTCCAATCCAACAAGAGGACTTCAAACACTTTTAATCTTAATATAAAAGTATTAGTATTGAATATAATAAATACAGAATTCACCATATCATAAAAAAATGTTCCTCTGCAAAAGGAAACAAAACCATGTTCGTTTTGGAGTTTTTGTTTGTTTTTGGTGAGGCAGATAGTTGCTCCTCCCTGAGCCTGGCTCTGCCAGAGGTTTCTTCGTGTTAAAAGGGAGTTTGTCCTTCCCACTGTTGCTTGCTCGCAGGGGCCCATGTAATTGTTGGGGTTTTCTCTATTACTGTAGGGTCTTTACGCTAAATATAGTGCCTTTAGGTGACTTCTGTTGTGGTTTGGTGCTATATAAATAAAACTAAACTGAACAGAATTGAATTTAAAGTTGAAACTACAAATAATATGTGTTGACTTTTCTTGGTTAATGTTAGAACAACATGTTGGCAGCTTTTTACAGTGTATATTTTAGCTTTACCTGACTTGTTATAAGACTTACAGCTAAAAAAGAAAAAAACCTTTGTAGCTAATTTTGTAACTTACACGCATTAATCGCTATTTATCAAATAAACCAAATATTTTTTTCTCCGTCATATCATACATGAAAATTTGAGCTGTTGTATCTGTTACCGTCTAGACGGGCAAAAATAAAAGAAAATTTTTTTTCCATTTTATTTCAGCCAAGTGCGGTGCCAAGATTCCAATTTTGATTGGGACAGAGCAGTTTGGGCTGAGCAGGTAATTTCAAAGTTAAAATTTCATTAATACCACTTATCTGTGCGTACACACGGGTGTGTAAGTTAAGAAAACAGTACTTGATCTATCATTATTTTTGGTGTGGGTTGTGAAGACCAGCACAAGTTATCCATTCACTTAAACACCAAAGTGTAATTAAATAATAGATGAAAGTGAAAGACCGAGAGAAAGAGACTGTTGGGTGAGCTACATTAACTCTGTCAGCAGAGAGAGAGAGAGAGAGCAGAGCACTCTGCTGTAAATTCATAAATTTATCTCAGTAGAAACTACCTATAGTTTCAAGGAGAAAAATAAAACAGGCAGAGATTTTCAGCTCTAGCTCCCATCAATTCTCTGGTTTTTTTTTCTTTTACGAGAAAATGTTTGCTGCATTCAGTGACTTCATCCTAATTCTAACTTGTTATCTAATGTTGTGCAGCCAGGAAGGGGAAAAGCAATTGTGTGAAAGCCTAAATAAAAATGCAAGAAAAAACACAAACTAATGATCTATTTTTTTAACAATTCTCACAACAAATTAGTTTTTCCACTCATTAGGTAGATATATCAGGTTCAATTCCATCTTTGGAGTAAAGATGCATTTGGATTTATTTTTTTTACCTCATCTAGAACTTCAAGGGTGGCGAGGTCATCCACCTCATCTGCGTCCTGTGTCTTCATGTGGCTTCCTTTTTTGGTATGAATACGTTCATGCCTGTAACACAGCAATGACATCTCTTAGTGAGCATGCTCTGAAAAAATGAATGTTAAATTTTGCAGATTCTTCTAATAACTTTGCAGAGGCCAGGAAAGGTCATTCACAGTGGAGCTTTTACTGGGACGCACTGGTCTGACTATGACTCTAACCTCAGGGACTCGTCTCTATTCAAGCATCTTCTATTTTCATCAAGGAAAGAGTAGACACAGAGAGGGGTAAAATAAAACAAAAATAGTCCCACCGGGAGGATAAACTTCAGAAGTGGGTGACTTAAGTTTAGTAAACATATCTTTTCTAGTTTAAGCAAATGTGTCTTTAAAGAGATTAAATCTGCACAAGGGAATAAAATAATCCCACAAGATTCCAATTACCCATTGTAGGAATTGCAACATCAGCTTATTACCACAAGTCAGTTCATTTACTTACTAAAATACAGTCAGAATTGTCAAGTGATATCAGGAAACCAGCAAATTTAGTGCTGAACATAATTTACTGAACAAGCTTTTAGCTTTATTGTTATTCCACTTTTAGAAAGACAACATGAGTCTTATGTTTCCTGATACTTACGTGTTGTTGATGGGGTTCAAGTAATTTTTCAATTTGGGGGTTTGTATGCATAAGGGTCATTCCATGTCAGCTGACCACATGCTTCCAGCCTGACCATCCCAGATATCCTTAAATAATTCCAGGGTGATCCACTTTTAATAGGAAAACTGTCACATTTTAGCTTTCTGTGCCATTTTCAAAGAGCTAGAGAACTACTTAAGCTATGTCGCTCAAATTTTCATGTCAAATATTAGTTACTATGTTATGATTTCAACAACATACAGTTTTAAAAGTGTAGCTGAAGGCCGTGGATGCTGCCTGTAAACAAAAATATCAATATTAAAATAATTATTTTGGGGAAAGTGAGGCATAACACCATCATGATGTTACTGTCAGACACCAACTCTTTTAAGAAAAGTTGGTTGTTTCTTCATTTGCATGAATTATTTTCCCTCTATTTTCAAGCTCTAACATTTTTAAGACCAGTCTGATTTGAGAAGTTTCATGGTAAGGAGTACACCTCATATATGGGGTTCTGTGTTATAAAACTTTGAATATTGGCCTTTCTACAAGTTGAGCTGCTGCTCAGGTGGTAGAGCGGGTCATCTATAAATCGGAAGGTCAGAGGCTCAATCCCTGAAAACGTTCCAGGGTCAAGTTCCAGGAACCCTATTTCTCTACTGAAGCGTCATTTATCTGATAGGTAATGCTGAACACAAGTAAGCTTTTAAGCTCCTGTAGTTGATTTACAGTAAATATCATAACCACTGATAGCATCAGATGACATGTCGGTATTATAAATTAAAACTCATAAAGCAGAACAAACAGTGACAATAACATGATTTGAACATTAAAACAGACAACAATGTAAGAAGGGGCAGGGTGGCAGCTGATGGCAAATACATGTGCAATCACAACTACAACAAGAGCTTTGACTGAATTATAAAAGCTCCTACTGCGTCACAAAAGCATCCTCTATAGTTACCTGTCATTACTGTCTGTGCTTCTGTCTGTCTTTCCATGATGGCTTGAATGACAGAAACGGGATCGACATGTTATCACTGTACAGGGAGAGACTCACTTTCCAGGGCACCATTTTAACTCATGCTAAGAAGCCTACAGCTCAAGTGCAGCCGGTGCAGGATTGACCTGTTTTTTGTGTGAGGGTGACAGGGCTTGTAAAACATCCAGCAAGGAGGGTAATTTGGATTATACTGTCGGCAAAAGCTAAGCAACAGCCTAGCATATAACAACCGCTGACAGGAAGGGTGTTATGTTTTAAGTTTTTCATGGGCTTTGCATCAAAATCGATCAAACACTTTATGGTGCAGGAGTATTTGGCTCATACAGCGAGATATTGGGACAAAAACATCGAGACAAAAGCCATAAGGACACAATACCTTGTTTTTTCAATCACTCCAATTTGCTGGTTGAGATCAATGAGCTCAATCAATTGTTTTTGCAGGATTTTCTCTCTGCCAACAGTCTGTTTGATGAACACATGCTGGAGCAGGTCTAGCACATTCGGTCTCAACTCAAAGTCCTTAATCAGACATCTGTGAGGTGGGAGAACAAGCATGAGGCAGAAAGAGGAGTGCAACGCATTTCTCAGATTCATATTCAAAGCAGCGGGTTATCTGTGTAAATATTTATCATTCACACAGGAAGGATAAACACACTAGAAGCCACACTCACTTGCAGATGAAGTCATTAAACTCATCTGACCAGAGCTCCGGCTGGTGGAGAGTAGGCGGCGGGTTTCTGTGAAGGGAAGAAATGGAAAAGATAAATGGAAAGATAAGATGAGATAGGATTTACGCGGGCAGGGCGGAGAACAAAAGGCTAGGACGATTCATCACTGAGGCCATCCAGAGGTGTTTCTCTGGTGGCAAAAAGTGGTAGCTTTCAACCATCAGAGCAGTGCAGCTGGATGGTATCGATACAGCTGATTTTAGGAAACTTGTGTATAGACTCAAACCAGAACTTCTTAAAACCTTTACCCTGAAAACCTACACACATTGTTGTGGGGTTAAATTTAACAAGGCCACACAGCAAAAAAACAACTCAGCTAATTGGATTCCCCGTTCTGCTTTAAGTACCTCTTTACAAGAGGGTTCCAGGTACTCGGCAGGGAAGTCACTGCTGCCTGTTAATGCATGGAGGCCTTTCACACGTTGGCTCTGACAGCAAATAATTGGTCTAATGAGAGGACATTCGTCTCCTTTTTATCACACAACACAACCAATATAGACAGGAAATGCATCAGGCCTTTATTTTCAGGCTGTTCAGCTAATACTGTGATCATTAAAGTGTTTTTCTTATCCGAAAGACAAAGAGAGCCCTGCAGAGATAACTTGGGGGAGTTGCATTGGGCTACCTGAACAATAAAGCTACTTTTTAAAGCACTATAAGGGCTACATGGACTTGGACTGTTTTAAATATAATTTCTTGTTTGTACCCCAGTTCGCTAAAGCAATTTGTTCAGTTTCGCCTGCCAAAAGTTCACTTAGTAAAGTATCGGAGGCAAGTTTAAATCCTCTCTGTTACACATAATGAAAATGAAAGCTTAGCTATTAACACCTGAGCATAATTATAATAGCACTTTAAATCTTTTATCCACTCCAGAGACCGAAGCTTTGAGCACAGATTTGACTTCCATACATATACTGTTGTCTTAGTCCTTCTCTGCATTCCTCTTTTTCTCTTCCTATTTAAATACAAGGCAATGAGGAAACAACGTCAAAGACTACTGGACTTGTTCTTCTGTATGATTTGCTCTTTTTCTTTTTGGGTTCAACTCCATATGTTGAAATATGATACAATGTATCTGTTGCACACTCCTTTCAGTGTGGACCTATGTTTTTTCATTATTCATGATACATTGGTAAAATATAACAATCATGTTAAAAATAAAGTTAAACCATCAGTACGTAATGAAAGTCATCTGGTCCCTAGGAGGACTTAAAGTTGGATAAATACAACCACATATAAGGAGCAACACATGACATATTACGCTATTTACACAAAAGTGAAATCAAAATGCAGAAACATTGTGTGTGCTCAGTACAGCCTTCCATAGGAATAAATAGGAAACGTATCAGCCAGGTGCTGCTTACCAAATGCACTTAGTTAAATGATCATTAGCAAGTCTGATCTTCTCTATGAAAGCTGAAAATTTGTTAGTTTGCAGGTCTGGGGGATTTAGGTCTGTGTTAACACAATACCAAGGAGGAAAGAAACAATTACTTCTGCGCATCAATTCCACACAGTTACCAACCTTCCTAAATGTAAACATCTCAGGAAATTCACCCCATGGTCACAGCGTGCCGTGTTCAGAGAAACTGCAAAAATCCCAAGAGCTACAACTCTACAGGCCTTAGTTAGCCTGTAAAACAGGGTTTCAGGGAGAAAGGCTCTTCTCTCTCTAACATGGCAGCACGGTTTAGGTTTGCAAAGTTGCATCTGAACAAACCATAAGACTTCTAGAACAATGTTCTTGGACAGACAGGACCAAAGTGGAGATGTTTCACAGCTCCACATTTGGCAAAACACAAACACAGCATAACTGTCAGGCACGGTGGTGGAGGGGTGATGGGCTGATTTGCACCTTGCAGCCGTTGAGTCAACCATGTATACCAACTGCTTTGTATACCAAAGACATCTAGAGTTAAAATTTGCGTCTTCTTAAACGTGTTGGCTGCAGAGCTGAGCTGCGACTTACTTCAAAGGCGAACATTCTCCATTTCTGGTTTGTGTTTGGTTTGCGAGAGTTTTCAGACAAGTTAGCGCCTTCCATACAAACTACAGGGAGCTGCAGCAACCATAGTAATCACAAGGAGGTTTTTGATGCGGTGCCAGCTTTGCAATCAATTTTCATTCAGCAACAGCCAGCAATCTTCAAGAAACAACTTGCCAACCAGTGGGTTTTATGCATTTTTCCCTCACAACTGTTGGTTGCATCACATCCAATATGGCAGACATTTCTCAAGAAACCTCAATAGAGAAACTGTATGGGGCTTGTATTGCATCACTGTATATAAAATACATTATAGTATTATATGTTTGATTTGTAATGTGCCAAGCTCTTATGTGCTGCAAATTTTAGGTAAAACTGTTCTGATAAAAATAACCATACTAGTTATTGATAGAAAAAACAGGATTATAACAATCATAATAAAAATGAGGAATGGCTTCGGTGGTCTGCTGTTTGGGGGGGAGGGCAAATGTGTACTAAATAAGAGAGAGTGGATATACTAATGCCCTCAGCGTGGCTTTTTCCAAGACTGCTTGACAAATGAAGCCAGAGTAGTGAGCGGAGGGAAGTGAGGAGTGTGAAGAGGGAGCCCGAAGCTCTGGCTGCAGCAGTCAAAAAGATTGTGAGAAAGCTGTGTGATGGCTCCGGCGGAGCACGACCCCCACAGCAAACACTCGGGACAGCCGTGACACAGCAGCAGTCTGTGTGTGTAGGTGTGTGCGTGTTTCAGGGCAGTGATGGACAGAGAGCTGTGCTGTGATGGTTAAGTGCTCTCACACTGAAATCAGGTGAAGATAAACAATTAGAAAATCAGCTTCAGCTCACAGTAGAAACAAAGAGAAAGAGGGGCTGTGCCCGCAGCCTCCCCCAGCAGGATCATTGGGATGAGTGCCAGGGAGGGAGTATGTTATGGATAAAGCCCTGCAAGCAGAAAAAAGCCATTTGAACTAAAAAGACTGTACTTAGTGTGGTGACAGTCTGTATAGTCTGTATAGAGGCACAAATCACTATGTTGGAAGTAGGAGAGGACTTTTCTTTATTGCAGTGCAAGCGCTATACATTATACTATCTTTACAAGCTGAGGAGTCAGATAATGAAAACATGCCCAGTCTTGTGAGATGGTCCGTATCAGGGCAGTGAAGAAAATATCATCTCATTTTACTTCTGCCTGGGGTGAGCTGTATCTTAAGGCAAAAGCTATTTGCATGCGTGGTTCAAGCTTTAAAAATGGAAGCAGAGTGGTTATAATTTTGTAGTTTCCGATTAAATTTTATCTTTATTTTCTTTCAGAGTGTATTTGATGGTTTCCGTTTAGTTACTTTAGTTTTTATGACTATTTTAGGTTTTAAAACCTACAGAACCCCCCCCCCCAAAAAAACACATATTGACTACTACCTATGTATTTACTGATATAGACTGAAAGCTTAATACTGTACACGCCTGTATTCGCATTTTCAAAATGAGCTGTGTTTTTTCAGCCCATAAACTGTAATTAAAAAGTCATGAAATGTAAGTGTTTCAGAGCACAAAACAAGAAAAAGAAAAGAAAAGATGCACAACAGGGTCAAATTAAAAGGGTAGTCATTATTTTATCACTCTGACAAAGTCATTAATCAGCTGTATCAAATCCAGGGACGGCGAAACAGCATAATAATAGCTTTAATCTGTAATAGCACCTTTCAAGATATCAAAAATGTAAAAGCACATTACATAAACAAAATGCAAACACAGTACAAATAAAATTAACTAAATTATTTCTATGAGAACTTAATTATGTGCAAAACTGTCATTAGCCTTGAAGCAGAGTCCAGTTCGCTAAAACATAAAATAAGTCTTATTGAGAATCAAACTCATTTTTGTTCAAAATGTTTTTGGTTTATTTGCAACCTTCAGCTCAGATTTGTCATAAGAACCAAATCATTTAAATTAATTCAGCACAGCAGAATATGATGCAATTATGGCAGGTTTACCTGGGTATTTTAAAAAGGGCTCTCATTGGGTGAAGGTCAGAGAGGGGCGGGTCTCCATCTCCTAGCTCTATAGCTGTGATGCCCAGGGACCAGACGTCACAACGGGCGTCGTAGGTGGAGTCCAGCTGCTGCTCACATGCTATTACCTGCAAGGATGATGAAATAAAGAACATATAACAGGTGGTCTAATGTCTGATTACAGATATTAAGAGTAAAGCAATTAAATCAGGGTCTGCTTCCTTCCTTGAAAGTCAGTATTTAAGTTTTTTTTTAAAATTTCTTCTTGTGCTTCTACACAAACAAATGCGAAAGAATATAAAATGTCATTAAAAAGTTGTGCACTAACAACAAAGATCTAAATAAACTGCAGCAGCTCAGCCAAAACAACTTCCTCATTATCATTTGCTGTGAGCAGAACAGTGAACGCACACACACCCACACACCCACGCACACACACAGTCCATCATCACTGTCCTGCGGGCAGTATGGCACTCAATCAGGAATATGAATCATTCAAGATTCATATTGTTATTACCACACACCCACATATAATACACACATTTAACAGTAATCAGTAATTTGTTTTTCTAGTTCTGAACAGGCAGAGTCTAATGCATGCAGACCAGACAAATCATTACCAGATAACCAATAAGACACACACTCCACAAAACCCCAAGACTTTCATTATTCCGTCATGTTCCTAGCAAACACACTTAATGAAAACTAAAAGAAATCAACGTTAAATCGGTCCTCAAGGAGACTAATTTGCAAAGACATGACAAACTGACTTTTAAACAGCAAAATTATTTCCAACCAACACACAAATATAGACACATAACACGGCCAAAATCACAACTCGACAGCAACAACCAAACACAATTATTCTAGAAAAGAAAGCTCATCTACATAACATTGTGTATAACATGCAGAAAAGATGCAGCTCACCTCCAAGTCAAACCTGCATAAGCAAATCCTCTTTAGAAGTAGACTTTATATAAAGCCAGCGCTGTATATTGTCCCCAAAGTGTATATTTAGAAAGAAGAAACCTCCGCTCTGTCAAATGCTTCTTGTCTACTCAGTCCACTCAGGTAAATGCCCTTTCTTAGACCTTTGTGAATAAATGTCTTAAACAAATAAGATTAAAATCCTTGAGCCTTAACGACGCCACGTCATGCAGCACCCTGCATTTGCACGGCATGCAAACTTCATGTAAAAGCTGTTTTGATTTAACAAGTGAACATGCAAGGTGATCTGCGGTGATCATGTATGCTGAGGCGATTTTATAACTACCATTAGGCGCAGTGGTTACAAAGGGAAGCTGAGGTGCAGCAGAGTATAAGTTTACCCATCTCATCCCCATGAAGTCCGCTAATGACTCATCTAATCTTGATCAGTGTTGAGGTTAAGCGTGCAAATGGGTGGTTAAGAGATTCCTCTACTTGTTGAGGGTTTCCAAAAGTGTTGTGGCTTCAGGTTCAATGAAAAATAAATGAATGGTATCTGAGTGAGAGGCTAAAAGTGCATCTCCTAACATTCAGGTTATCTCTGTTTTCTGCTATGCCGTTGCTCCACTAGGGGTTGCCGAGCCTTTTTCACGATGAATCAGTTCACTGCACAGTCGAAACGTCATCTGAAGTTTTTTTTTTTCCAACGTTACGCAATCTGTTTTATTCTGCAGTGTTTTGTTTGTTGTCCCTGTTTCATTCTAAGATCCATTTAAATGTCTTACTTCTTAAAAACTCGCTGGGGGCTGCTGGCAGTTGCTCAGTAAAATTGGTTGGTACTTTTGGTAAACTGAGACCTCCTTGCGATTGCTTTGGTCGTTAGCAGATTGTTGTGGTTGCCTGTGGTTTGCATGCTAAGTGCTAACTTGTCTGCAAACACTTGCCAACTATTTGCTGAGCAGTAGTGAAACAGCAAAGACTGCAGCACAAACTGAAAATGGAGACAATCTGGCACATTACGAAATTTCTTACTTTTGGTACTGATCCATTAAAGGAACTAAGCTTGAATTTCATGCCTGCAGTGGATTGTTTCAGGAGTTGATTCCCTGTATGGTGAAGTCTCGACAGAAATGTCATTCTCACTGAAGCCTTAAGCAGCATGATGGGGTGTTTTGCATCTATAAAAGACTTATGGACAGCCTGGTTGCTTGTTAATAATGCAGAGACACACTGTGTTCCCTTATCTGGAAAGCCAATTAGGAGGGGACATCTGAAAGTCAAAATATACATGAGACAAGACCAAATATGCTGGAACAAATGTTCACCTGATCTCTTAGGTATTAAAAGATGTTTAGAGCCTGACAAGTATAGGAATTTCAGGACCAATAATATTCCAGTATGTGAACTGATTCCTATTGTTATTTTAGACACATGATTTTCTGAGCTTCTGTTAGTAGTATCTCTATTTATTTATTTATTTATTACTCAGATCAGCTGGTTGCTGCTTTTCTGGTGCTCCAACCATGGTGCCAACAGGGAAGTTCCAAAGTGGCCTCTGGTGAATAAACTGTGCAGCATCAACATTCATAACATGATAATGAGCATCTCTTCTTTGCTTTTAAAATGTTCATTAAGTTGTGAATTATCTTAAAAAAATGCTAAATTTATTTTCTCACTCAACTGAAAAGAAAAATTTAGATTACTTGTTCTGAATTTGGAGTTTTTACATAGAGAAAAACTTTTTATTTTTTTATTCCATGCAAGTGACAACACTTGACTTCACACTGATCCCTCTGGAGGCACAGAAGGTGTTGCCGGAGCTTTTTTCAAATACGCAGTAGCACATACTCAAGACCTGTAAACAGACTTTGATGTGCAAACTCTCACCTACCACCACTGAACTTCTAACTTGCAATATAAAGGAAGCACAGCTTCCAACGCTGTCAATAAACATTGACAGTAGTGGCCACAGATAACAGCATACAGAAACTGCAGCTTAGTCCCTAATGCATAACTGAAGCAGGAAAAACACTACCATATAGAAACAGTCTTTCAGTCGGTGTCAGAGAGTCGTTAGGAGAGAGCCCAGCTCACAGCACAAAGTCACATTAACCTCCTATAAAAAGAATAAGGCTCAAACACATACGACTGGTATAAAACGCTCAATTTTTGATGCAGCCACTTCTCTACACAAGCTATACATACTGTCAGTGCACTCAGCCATGATTATACAGGAGATGAACGATGGAGGCTGCCCATTCCACTTTTTCCATGCACATTGTATTTGACAGTGTTATCTCTTTGATGATTATTAACTGTGGCCCACTGGGATCTGCTCCAGGCTAATGTAGCGGAAAGAGACGAGGCTGCGGGAGCATTTATAGGCCACTTTCACCGTACCTCGGGAGCCATCCAGAAGGGGGTTCCCACCGAGGTGTTCCTCCTCAGACGGGTATTTGTCAGCTGGGCTGAAACACCTGCAGGGTAGAAAACAAGACTCAGTGGAGACAGTTCAAAATATCTCAATAACATGTTTTTATTTCTACAAAGATCACACTGGCAGGTAAAAGTGATGATCTGTGAAAAGGGAAACAGTGCACAGTAAACAGCAGGACGCGGCTCAAATGATACAGAGCCCAACGGCTCTGGAAGCCTGCGCTGATAAAGCTGTCGCTATAGTGACGAGGGAAAAAAACAATACATATAAACATCTGCAGTGCTTTTTTTCTTTATCCAAATGATAGACTGCCATGAATTACAAATTCTTATTTGACTGCAAGCTATTTTGGCATTTCAAGAACAACATTTGAATACAATTCAACTGTGCGCACGCTCTGGTGGCCGGAGACGTGTCACCGTCTCCCAGAACAAGATGCATCTGAGTGATTTATTGTCTAATGCTACAGAGGCCCGAGTCACACTACAGCAGTCAAGTCAGCGGCAGATACATTCAGCAGAAATGGGACTGCAGAGAGAAAAAGAGGACACGTGTGTCATTACGTGTGTGTGCGCTGTGTTAATGTGCCTGACAAGGAACATGCTGACCCACAATCGTGACTTCGGTCCAGTCCAGACAAATCAGTGTTACGCCACACTGTGATGTATCCCAGGGCGGGCTCTGCTGAAGCAGCCGGCCAGATCAAGAGCAGCAACCGGGACAAAAGCAAAGCCTCGAGACAAAAGCGGCAACCCACAAACAAAAGGTGATGTAGTGATGCACGACATGCTGCTGCAGAACTGCGTCTCTGTCTTCTACTTCATGTTTTTCTATGAAGAATATGAGGCGCACAGATTCTGCAAAATGTGTTTTAGCAGCCAGACGTGCAACATAAAAGCTTTTAGGAAATGAAAGGGTAATTTGAGGAAATGTACCAACAAAACATCCAGATGGTGAACTGCATAAAAATCCGTTTAAAACATCAAAAGTGTGCAGACAGGCACAATCTCTAAGTAACAGAACAAAGACATTTACACAACATGAATGTATTTCCAACCATGTCAGCAAATTTAGACATGGTGATGATTCTGCGCATCCATTTAAATGCTGTCACTGTTGGTGCTTGTGGGTTAAATCCAGGGGTGGAGAGAAATGCCGGGATGAGCAGTGTAAAGGAAAATGGTTCTGTGGCAAACATCAAAAGGGATTATAATCATGTGCAGGGCGGGGAGATGTAGGCATAAGGCGAACATACACACAGGGACAGTCACATCGTGTCATAAAACCACAAACACACTAACATCACCCCACATTACTGAGGACAAACTCAGAGTTTTACAGGGATTCATCCTTATACACAAAATTGTACGTGTCTGTTATGATATATAAGGCGTGTGAGGAATATCAGCGCGTGAAAGTACAGGTACACAAAGAGCCCCCTTATTGAAGCTCTCTCAACCCCTCTGTTTCCACTACATTAGCCCGGAGTGCAGCCTGCTGGGCCACACACTTAATAATCATCAGAGATAATGCCGTCAATTAGAATATTCATGAGAGACCGATGAACGAACAGCTCTCCTCATTCTTCTGCTGCTCTTTTTTGGGTCCGTCTTTTTTTTGCTGTTCTGTTTCTCCGCCGGTGATGAGTCACTGCGGGGGCTTTATCTCTTCAGCTGCTCAGTGTAGCATGCGCCCCTCCACATGAAAAACCATTAATCCCAGCGTGACGCAGTAGCCGTGCAAGCTCGAGTCGGACCCCTCCAACCCCGCCATTTTCGTCACTCTGCGAGTTCGTTTCTCCTCCTTCGTGACGTCACAGACCTCATTCAAATCTCAGCTGTCAGCAGCGTACAGGCTGGCAAACGGGACGTCACAAAAGAAGTTGGAGCTATTTTGATGAAAGAGATTTCAAGCCGTGTGCCTGTATACTCTTTGAATCCTGCTAAATACTCTTTGGTTATAAAACAGAAGCTTTATCTGCTCTGTTTGCTGTCAACTTTGTTTCAGTAGAATGACGCAACATTCGCTTTACATTTGTAGCTTTTTGACAGCTAAAAATTGACAGGGGAACAAGACTGCAGCCAATCTAGAGGCTCTGTGCATTTGTACTTGCTTATGTTCAAGATGGGGCAGTCAGCTTGTTGTCATTGCACTAAAAAATTCCACAGTGACCTTGCAGCTTGTTGTAATTGAAATGGAAACCGTACAGTTCACATTGTAGCTACTAATCAAATAATCCTGTTTTTAATTATCCAAAGAACAGAAGAAATAAATTAAAATGCTTTTTTAAGGTCTTTTTGCAAAAACTGCCTGACCTCAGTCCATGTTGGAGAGAATGGGAGACAAAGATGGCGGTGCACCCTACTCTCATACGCTACATTACTTGAAATGGCATGAGCATGCAAAACAGGAAATAATTGCAAAAGCAATTATTTCTTCATGGCCATGGACAGAAACTGTCGCACTTTTTCATGACAGTCAGCCTGAATTCCTGATTATTTTCACAGGAAGTCCGTTTTGTGTTTGCAGAATGTACGATTGAAACCAAAAAACCAGAGTTTTAAACAATGTAGAAAACAATGTATTTTAACCCAAGCCACAAAGAGTTTTCTAATCTTGACCTCAGTGTTTAATGCTCAACGCTAAGAAAGTAATAACATACTAAAAAAATAATACAAAAGAATGTGTGATGTTTATGATGAAAACTTAAACCTCTAGTGTGTTCAGCAAAATGAGTCACTCCACCAGTAACCCCTCCACTCTCGAAATATACGCATTTTTTTTTCCTTTTTAAAAGTGAAAAATATTCTTTTTGAGTACATGGGCATGAATCAATACATGTGACATCATCTTGGACCAGACAAATAATTTTTCAGGAAGACAAAATGAAAACTTCCTGTTCAGAAACACAAGTCAGTAGATTACAGGCTGTGCTGGAGTATGTATGGATGTATAAAGTATATATATGTATAAAGTGCAAAACTGTGATGAGGCCAGAAGAAACTAACCACAGCAAATGCAACATGTTACCAAGAACCTGTCAAGTCAACTAAGGTTAGCAATGAGAAACCTAACTCAGAGTGAAGATCAAGCAGCGACAAAGCAAGAATCATGATTTACTGGAGAGCTTGTAGTGGAGGACATGCTGCTGATTGAATAGCAGGTAGGCCTGGGTGGTGTCATGATTTTATGGTAGATAAGGGTTTTTGCCATAAAAACAGATGTGTGAGCCAGTCAACAAAGACTTTTCACCACAAACCACATTCACCATTCACACACACATTCATATGGCTCTTGATTCTGGGACTTAAAGCCCTTCCTTACTACCACACACACACTTCAGCATGTAGATTAGAGGACCACTAGACCCCTGACAGCTGTCTTTAGGATTGGTAGACAACATTAGGAATACAGTAGTCTCTAGGTACAACTTTAAAAGTAAATGGACGTTTTAATTTAGACTAATCTAGTGGGCTTAAAGTAACAACATTTGTTTTTGTTGTCTTATTTATTTTCCATACAAATCCTATGAATCTCTGTGCTGGCAGCACTCAAACCTAACAATTCCTGTAATGCTTAGAGCTTGTTTTACTTGAATGTGCTGCCTATGATGTGAACACTTTATAAAATAATAAGAGAAAACTTCAAAGAAGACAGTTTTTTTTAATCTGGCAAGAATATAAAAACTACTTGATGGATGCTTCCAGTCCTGAATATGGCCAGGCTCCAGTCAGGTAGTTCTTTCTCATTTAGTTAATCATGTATGTTTTAGTTTTTGCATGTTCTTTACATGCAACCGTTCTTTTTCTAGATCAAAATACTGCCAAGCCTCACTTTCCACCATGCTCCTTTATATTATCCATGATGGCCATTAGCACAGGGACAGGGAAGCTGTCAGATAGCGGCAGGTGGCTGCATGCCCCAACTGTGAACTCATGTAGTACATGAGTTTAATTATTGGGTAAACCCTGCTATTTACAGCTACTCAGACTTCCAACTAAGCTTTTTATTTTTTAGTTTTGTGGTTTTGAATGCATATGTTAAAAGGGAGTTTTTCCTTGCCACTGTCAAGTGCTTGCTCAAACGGGGTCGTTTGATTATTGGCGTTTTCTCTGTATTATTGTAGGATCTTTACCTTACAATATAAAGCTGTTTGAGGCGACTGCTGCGATCTGGCACAAAAATAAAACTGAATTGAATTGAAAGTTACAGGACAAATGAAAGCTCTGATCTGCCAGGGGAGGAAAAGCCAAGAGGCCATTAAAATCGATAAGACCTCAACCAGTGGGAACCATCCAGTAGATGTTGAGAGATTTCCGTCAGGAAAATCTGTGGCTCTTCCTCCTTTAATCCAACACTTCAATGTAAACTTTTATTATAATACAGCTTCTTTTAACTTCTTCCCTAAACTGATCCACATGCATTATTTCTAACCAGCAACCACAAATATGGTGCGAACCGATAACAGTCATTCACAGCGGCAAATATTTATTCATAGAAGATAAGCTGATCAGCGGTGTCACTGCTTACAGCAATTTTTCTTATACCTTAAAGTGAATGCAGTAACAATTTATTGATGATAAAGTGTCCCAACATTAAACATAATTACTTCCTGTGAGAGTTTCATGAGCTTAGCACTAAACACGGTGAATTGAAACCTGCTCTCTGGTCTAAGCAACAATGTTTGTATGTAATAAATTCTTTTCAGAGATACGGTATCCTCCCTATCTTGGACATTCATTACAGGTTCAGCCAGAGAAACATCAAACACTTGATAAGAAGTTCTTAAATAAGCAAGAGATGATATATCGCAGAAATAATAGCTGGATGCTGTTGGAGATGCCAGGATTGCAATAACCAGATAAATAGCTTCAGACAATATGTGTGATATCGTCTGTGAGTGTTTATAGCATTTTAATTTAAATCAGAGTGAGGCAAAAGTTGCATAGACAGATACCATCTAGAACGGATTCCTTGCAAAGTTGTCATTCATGTGTAGACACAACACTGGCTCATCGCTTGAGTTAGGTGCTTTTTTATGCTTGAATGGTTCACAGGTCAGGCTTATGTGGCTTAACACATAAAACAAAAACAAAAGAAATGCTCTGAAAAAGAAAATCTTTGAAAGACCTTCAGAGAGATGGGAGAACTATTGCTCAAGTACAGAATTAGAAGAAGGCCTTACTCCTTGGAAGCAAAATATAAAGAAAATATAAAGACATGAGGGGTGACTCAAGACTTTTGCACAAGACTGAAACATTTTGTTTCACTTTAAAACTGAAACTATGAACAGTTTACTTTTGCTTGGCTTTGAATACTGCAGCATTTCACAGTGTTCAAGATGTGACAGCTGATTTTCAGTGTACAGCAGCAAAAACTAAGAAAGCAACATGTGTGGTCTCGGCCAAACCACCAGATCACACAGAATGATTTGAAAAATTACAAACTCGTGTTTGGTTCTTCTTTCAGCGTAAAGAGTTTTGAATGAATCACACTAAAACCAAGTTAATAAATTACAGTGGCTTGCAAAAGTTTATGGAAGAGTGGCAAGAAGAAAGCCATTGTTAACAGAAAACCATAAGAAGTCCCGTTTGCAGTTTGCCACAAGCCATGTGGGGGACACAGCAAACATGTGGAAGAAGGTGCTCTGGTCAGATGAGACCAAAATGGAACTTTTTGGCCAAAATGCAAAACGCTATGTGTGGCGGAAACTAACACTGCACATCACTCTGAACACACCATCCCCACTGTCAAATATGGTGGTGGCGGCATCATGCTCTGGGGTGCTTCTCTTCAGCAGGGACAGGAAGCTGGTCAGAGTTGATGGGAAGATGGATGGAGCCAAATACAGGGCAATCTTGGAAGAAAACCTCTTGGAGTCTGCAAAAGACTTGAGACTGAGGCGGAGGTTCACCTTCCAGCAGCACAACGACCCTAAACATAAAGCCAGGGCAACAATGGAATGGTTTAAAACAAAACATGTCCATGTGTTAGAATGGCCCAGTCAAAGTCCAGATCTAAATCCAATCCAGAATCTGTGGCAAGATCTGAAAACTGCTGTTCACAAACGCTGTCCATCTAATCTGACTGAGCTGGAGCTGTTTTGCAAAGAAGAATGGGCAAGGATTTCAGTCTCTAGATGTGCAAAGCTGGTACAGACATACCCTAAAAGACTGGCAGCTGTAATTGCAGCAAAAGGTGGTTCTACAAAGTATTGACTCAGGGGGCTGAATAATTACGCACACCCCACTTTTCAGTTATTTATTTGTAAAAAATGTTTGGAATCATGTATGATTTTCGTTCCACTTCTCACGTGTACACCACTTTGTATTGGTTTTTCACGTGGAATTCCAATAAAATTGATTCATGTTTGTGGCTGTAATGTGACAAAATGTGGAAAAGTTCAAGGGGGCCGAATACTTTTACAAGCCACTGTAAGTAGAAAGAGGTATTTAATGGGGGCTTTTAGCTGAATAAAGCTAGTGTTTCAAATGCAATAATAAGAGCCACTATTAATGATGCCATAGTTTTGACCGATTACGAGGGATGTTTTCCTGCCATTCCATTCAGAATATGTTGTATTTGTAACTGTTTTTACAGTTTGTAAAGCAAATATGTTCTGTATGCACAAATAAAACACACAAACTGTTAAAAGAACCCAAGAATACCAGATGATACCAGAGGATTCATCTCTTATCAGCAGAAGCATTACCATATTTCTGTTTAATTATATGAATACTTATGTGATGCTTCTGGGTGCAGAGTTTGGACATCTCGATCTCCTTCATCAGTAAACATCAAACAAACAAACAGGTGCTGAGAATCTCCATGACAGCAGCGCAGGGAGGAAGAAGCTGCTCTGGCTCAATATTAGCTACTTCCCATTCAAGTATCAAGTGATTCCATTAATACCTCCCCACCCTCTCGTTCTTCTTGTGTAAAAGCTGTGCACTTTGCGCTTCATTGTTAGTAGAAGGCTTTTAAGAGAAGCCCACAATTAGCAGGAGTAAATGCAAACCTACGCACAAATGGAGAGGGGGATTTTATTTGTAATGAAAACAGGCAGCTGGGGTTTTTTCGGGGAGGGGTGAGTCACCTCCGGAAAACCATCAGAATCAATTTGCCTATCCTGATCCTTGAGCCCAGGAACTACAGCAAGCCTCATTTGGTTAAGAAATCACAGTGGGAGCAGCAGCAATGTCCTCGGCTGTTTGTGGCAGAGTGGAAAAGTATAACTATCCACCACTTTGTTGGGTTGTGTAAATGTATTCCAGCCTCTCAAGGAAACTAATTGTTATCACAGTTTATTTGTGAGACAGCTGAAGATAATGGATTTGACCCTCTTCTGTTAAATAGAGCTATAACATACCAAAGTCCACGAGCTTGATCCCTCCCTGCGTCGTCAATAGGATGTTGTTGCCTTTGACGTCACGGTGGATGGTCTTGTTGATGTGCAGGTGTTGGAGGCCCTGCGAAACAAAGAGGTTAACAGCTTCTTTTATCCTGATGAGCACCTGCCTGTAAAATCACCCCGTTTACTCCGGGGTGCATCATAGTCGCCCCCCCGCCAATGCTTACCATGAGAGACTCGTGCAAGATGTAGGCAATAATGGATTCATCCATTCTGTCTCCTCTCTTCAGCATGCCCTTGGCCAGATCTGTCACAGAGCCACCATTGCAGAGCTGCAGCAGGGGGGGAAAAAAATCCACAAAGGAAAGAGGACAATGAGCAAAAACTCACCATGAGTCAGCACACGCTCTGCTTATACAATGTGTCAAACTCTGGGAAAGATATGCCGAATTTTCATGTGGAAACAGCACGGGGTGAAGCGTTTTGATCATAAGATTTCACAGCGAGAAAACGGGGGGATGATGCTGGAAGTAATTCTATCAATCTTTAGAGGCTTATCTTTCTCAGGCAGCTTAGCGGGAGAGAATGTACATTTTGTATGCAGGGTTTAATCTATGCGGTGATGACTAAGCGGGCTCAAATAAAGCAAATAATCGTACGCATTCAGACAAAGCCAAGATTTATATTAGAAATTATACACTGTTTATGGGACATTCCTCACTGCGGCAGAAAGCCTCCTCCCCCGAAAAATAGACTTTTTGTGTTTGTAGGTGTTTCCTTGCAGCATACAGCATCTTGATATGGACTTCACCGTCAATAGCAAACCCTCCCGGAAAATTACAGAAAATTACCCAGTAGGTTGCCTTGGCAACAACAATAACCCTTAATTTGGGTCTTTCTTTGGGAGATGCCAGAAGTGCATAAAAAATAAAAAGCTCTAAGATGTCAATCAGTGATGCTGGGGGTTGGAAGTGGACTGAAATGGCGTCTCTCTGCATGCGAACCCTGTTTGTAAACACAGACGCTGTTATTCGGTATGGTAAAAGATATCATTTACACATGCATCATCCAACTTTTTATGAGCAATTTTCCATCTTCCCTATTAACTGCATGCATAAAAAACATCCTTAACATTTTCTGGTAGACAGGAAATTTCCATTATAGCTTTTTGTAGTGATCTCTTGCTCTTTTATAACTACACTGATTTCCTTAACTTGTAATTTAAAAGCAAATCAGCCTATAAACATGCAGGGTTGGGGTCACTGGCGAATAATCAGCTCCCTGGGGGCACGTGTGTTTAAAATGTGTAACACGTGTGAAAATGTTAACACTATCATTCACAATTAAAGCAACAAAAATAGTTTTTAACGCACATTTCAAATAGTAGGTTACTGCAAGTGGAAGCACACAATGAGGCTTACAGTGTAATATTTATTTTCTCAGGGAAAGGGATGTTTTATCCACTGTGCTGTGTAATTTGGGGTAAAGAAATAGCTCCTTATAGGCATTAGACAGAAAATAATGATGCTAACTTACAGTGTCATTACCTGCAGTTCTAAGAAAAAGGTACAGCATAGCTCAACAATAGCACCACAACAAAAAGAGTAAAGTAAACATCTCAGGGCCCAAATTGCCAAACAATGAGTCATCTCTTTATAATTCAACCTACAGGGCTTTAAAAAATTTTGTGCTGACAACAGCAAGCTACAAAATCATTCCTTTATTTAAAGATCTCAGTGAATACTAGTTAATTGCAAGTACATAGCATTGCAATTACTGATTTTATTGATTTATTTAGTCTATAAACTAACTGAAAGACAAAGATCTCATCCTCACAAAGCTTTTTAAAAATCCATCCAACAGTCTAAAACATAATAAATATAGATGATACGCTATTGGTATTCACATAAAATTGATATAAGCAGCAAATCATGGTATTTGGGAAACTGGAAGTAATAAAAATTGGGGCATTTTCCAAAGCAGTAATTTTCTGGAGCTTGTTAGAGAACTGAAGATGTAGACAAAGCTACTGCTGATCAACGTTCCTACTCTTACTTATGGCTACAAACTGTAGTTGGTGGCCCAATGAGTGAGATCACGAGGAGTAGGTGATTTGTAGAGCTGCTGCTCCTCTGCTTCAAAGGATCGAGTTGGAATCTGACTAGGACACTCCTTGGTGAGGTGTTTTGGGCTGGAGATGGTGGCTCGGGAGAGGGAGGTCTGGACATTCCTGCTTAGACTGCTGCCCCTGTGACCCAGACCAGATAAGCAGCAGATAATAGATTGATGGGTGGCATTTTAGCATTAACAGCTTTTTAAAACTGAGCTAGTTATTATTGTGTGCTGATGCATTCTCAGTAATCCAGATAAGGAAATCCCAGAAAGTTTATTTTGTTCATCTGCAGGTTTCATCATTTATCTAAGACTGAAAGATGAGCAGTGAAATGTTTCTCCTAGAGAGAGCGCTGCGTCCAGATGAAAGAAGCAACTTCCTGCAATTATTATTATCTTATTTTGGAAATACTGTACTGTAATCGTCCATTATACCTGAACAGGACAATGGTAAAAGGCCTCGGTGGTACAGGGCAGAACAAGAGCCACTAAAGACAAAGTTACTTCTCTTTTGTGTATCTAGCATTTTCGTATCTCTTTGAAACACTTTGTCTTTTTTTTCTTGTGCATTTCAGGAATTATATATCACTGCAAATACATTTTATTTCTCGTTAGTAGTTTTGTGTCATGTTCATTTGACTTTATATCCTGATATGTTAACCTCAAACTGAAATTCTGGCCCGAGGTTGGAATGGGAACTATAATCTGTAATCCTTCTACGACACTGAAGGTGAAGCAGTTCTTTGACCTTGACGGTGCACTGGCATAAGTTTTCAGTGATGTGCCTCTTGTCTGTTTTCTATCTGCCTATCAATCAGCCTATTCATCAGGAGCCCGGAGGACTGTTGCAGGATGGATGGCATGTATCTCAGCTGCCACATAGGAAGCTTAATCACTTCTCTCGGCTATCAGACGTGCAGACAAACTGCAGTTAAGCAGAGAATACCGCAGAGGTTTTCACAGACAGCACAGCACTCTGACAATGAGCCGGGCCTGACGTCAGTGCACATCATTGCTGCCATATCACCTGTCATCATTAAATTACACGAGGCAGACGAAGGAATCCATATTAATGAGAGGGCCGATGTCCCGGATTTAGGTGAGCTAAACGATAGTGCTCTCACCTTAGCCACAGCGGCCACATCAACAAGTGATCCTGGACGTGAACATTAATTATTAGAGATGCGGTGAAGACTTAAATCTCTGCAGAAAGGAAACGACATTGAGAATGTCATAGATGATTTAATTTAATTGTTTAACTGCTTAAATTACTTTTACTAATCGTTCTATGAGCTATAGCACAGATATTCAAACACCTCAAGATTACGGTTTCTTTTCAGAGGCAGAAATTTTAACACTGACAAGAAAACTTAGCCTTTAATGTCAGTCATGGATCTTAATTTTAATCTATGACCTCTTTGGTGCTTGTTGACTCCTGTTTCATTTTGTAATCCCAGGTTGTCGTGCAAACTTGTCAGCTTTACTTTACTTTTGCACTTGCTGAGCATTATCTTGAATCTCTCATGTGTGAACCGGGCTGCTTTGAACCAAGGCTTTTGCCATCTTCCAGTTAATCTTTGACGTTGTTTAAGCTTTCAGCCAAGAGCCCAGTGTTCATGCCCAATTAGAGGCTATGTTTTCACACTCTTATTAGTTTTCACTTGCTTTTAATCTTTGCTCTTATTCAGTCATTATGTTTAGGCATCACAAATAATTGGCAAGGTTTAAAGTACCACAAAATCCTTGGTACGGTTAACGCAACAAAAAATGTTTGTTGAACTCTTGTTGTACTCACTTTTCAAGCACTCACTTTTTTCTTGTGTTATAAATCAAGTACATCCCTTTCCTTTAGCATTTCCACTCCTCCCTAAAATTCAGTACAAGATGATTGAAAGAGAGCCTTTGGTCAATCAGGTCAATCTAAAGAAGGAAGTAAAACTCTCACGCTTAAGCAGCTAAATCTGGTTAGCTATGAGACCAGTTAGTAACCCAGTGTACTGCATACCCAGTGCCTAAGGACACCTTTTCTACATTTGCAAAACCCCAGCAGCTTTGAAAAAACTATAGTATTTAACACACCGAGATCAGGAATGGGTTACTTGGTCAGTTTTTGTGGATGGCTTCTCATCTGCTCCTTTGTCTTATTGAGAAAAACCATGTTGACATGTTGCTCACTATTGAAGAATGTACCAGGAATGGGCTTCAAAATTCTTTTTCTTTCTGACACTCGTAGAAATCATGACTCATTTTTACAGTCAGAGACGATTCATTGGAGTTTGATCTTTCCTTGTTACACATTTGACAGATTTGGAAGAGGAACTCACTGCATGAAAGGTTTGTTAAGATTTGCGCTTTCTGTCTTGCTCATCATGTCAAAGAATAAACAAGGGAACATACTGAATATTGAGCGGTCTAGTCTCCATTACAAATGAGGTCAGGTGCTTGTTTAGTCATGTAAATGCAAGTAGTGCATCAAAGACGAGCAAAGAAGTAGATAAAAGAAATGTAAAGATGAAACAAACTGAACACACAGGTGCTCCCTTTAGCCACCTTTCATTAACAGTGTGATTGCATAAAAGTTTTAATTTACATTGTATTTTTTTATTACCTCATTTATTGATGGATATACGGAGTTGCAAAAGATATACGGAGTTGCAAAAGGCTCGAAGAAGCATGTTTCCTGTGTGCGTGTGTGTGTGTGTGTGTGTGTGTGTGTGTGTTTGTACTTGTTTAAACATCTTTGTGAGGACCAAAAATTGTCATTATACTTGTGGGGACCACCAGTAACAGTGAGGCCCAAATGACAGTCCTTGTGAATTTGAAGGCATGTTTTGAGGCTCAAAATGTTGTTTTGAGTTTAAGGTTACAATTAGGTTATAGTTCAGTTTAAGGTTAAGCATCCATTTCTGAGGGTTAGTGTTCAGGTTAGAGAAATCGAGGCATTGTATCTATTCAATGTCCTCATTAAGATCTGAAAACAAACGTGTGTGCGGCATGCTGGACCATCTCCAGAGAAGAGCGCTCCCATTGTTACCATGGCCTTATCGTTTACACGGGGCATAATAGCCGAGGTGTCCACTTTCTGTCACCGTTTATCGAAAAGTCTGATAGAGGGAAACCATTTCAAACATCATTGTCAATTAACGAGTGCAAAGGTTAAGAGGATGAGCTTGGAGAGAGAAAATGGGTTGAAAAATCCAGGACAAATTGTTGACTTTCACAGGGTGTCCAAGTGGAATGAAGCCAGGAAAGCAAAAAAGGGACAAGAAAAAAGTTTTCATGTGTTTTCAGGCACTGATTCAATGATTAGGGAATTAGTCAACTGATTAAGGCTTACATCCCAACACATGTCCTAAAATGTGGGTAGGTTAGATTAGTTGGTGATTGTAAACTAACCATAGGTGTAGAGTTCAGAGTGTGTGATTTTCTGTCGTTCTGTGATAGACTGGCGACATGCCCAGGATGAGCCCCGATTAAGTTTCCCCTGAACCTTCGAGTCAAGTCCTCGTGCAGTCCAGTTTTTCTGTTTTGTGCCATGCTGAAAAGGGAAAGCTGTATAGGCTTACTAATGAGAAGCCTCGAGTGATTTATCTCTCTTTTCCACTTATCATTTATCTTTCCCCAGACAACAATGCTAATTATTGTTTTCTTCATGTGCAGACTCTTTATGCAATTTTGGTCCTGACAAAGAATCTTCATAAGCCAATTCCTCCTACCACTGCTGTTTGCTTTTGCTGTTCATTTCCTCTGTGATAGAAAATGATGGTGAAAAAGTTTGCGCTTCAATAGATTGAGTTATCTTTTTCTGTGCTTCTTCTCTGAGCTGCTCACTTTAGCGGTCGGGGTTTAATTGAATTAATTTGCACACATAGATTCCATAAGTTACTATAATATCTGAAGTACAGAAAGAAAGTTATGCATTTGTTTTGTTACTGGCTGGCTATATTGTACAAACTAATGAGGATTAAATTAAGAAGTCATGGAAGTTTGCAAACAGTCATATCCAAATGAATCTTGTTTCATTAAAATCTGACCAATACACCAGGAGGAATGATTTAGTGAACTGTGGACAGACAGGCAATTTTTAATATATTAGTTTCATAATTTCATGTATGCAACAAAAACATAATATTATTGTATTGAAAATGCAAAGTTTAAGTTCCAAATAATCATGAATGGTCTCTTGTAGAGCAGCTGGACCAAAAAAGGTCCAATTATTTCAACCTTTTATTAATGATAGGAGGCTGATTTATACTCAACTTCATTACGTTATGCTCTATTAGAGTTTCTCTGGTCAAAAATTGCTCAAGAGTGGGTCTTTGGATAGTAAACATTACAACCCCTGCTATAGATTTCTCTGAAGCTGCGAGAACATTTTGAAAAATGTTCTTCAATATGATTTACAGCTGTTTCTCTATTTAATAGTTACTCTTGTCATTATTCACAAGTTGATACGTGCAACAACAATGCAGTAATAACACTAATGACATTTTTTAAAAAGCAGATGCAATTTTGATTTAGAACGCCAACATTTTTTATTTTAGCTCGATAGAAGATGGTGAACATTTAAAAAAAATGACTCACAAATGACATGCACATCTAAATTAGCTCCTTATTTCCAGTCGGAGAATAGAAGTCGCCCTAGCGTCACTTTCTTTGAAGTATTTTCAAGCTCTCTGGTAGCAATATTAGGCCTTTATACATGAAAGCATGCTCATCTCTGCCCACATCTGCTGTGATAAAGGAGAACACTACAGAGGCAAAGCCAAAAGCTCGTAGACCCCAATGAAGGGCTAACAAAGTAGCGGATGCAATTTGTATGAATTCTGTTCATAATGAGCGGTCTGCTGTCAGTGCAGGGCAGAGAAAGGCTCCTCTCAGCAGAGCTAAAGGATGGAAAATTACAGTTTAGAAAGGAGGGCCAGTAACCATGGTGAATGACCACCTCACTCCCTGCTTTCCTGTCTTTTTTACTGCTAAAACCCCATGTGCATCTACTTCAGAGCACAAAAACGCAGACACACACACACACACAGCTTCAACACAGCCACTTATTAAACTGTCAGGCAGTGATTTCAGCCTCAGGATTAGCCACCAGATTTGGACTGCTGGTTGCGTATTTGCAAGGGAAATTTTGAGTGGATATGTAACCACGGGGAGTAAACAAAGATCACAGCAGATTTATAGTTTTACTCATAAGAATTAAGCCTTGGTACATAATTTCACTGAACACTCATGTGAAACTATCTTAAAAAAACAATGGCACTTTCTTTGTTTTCCTTCAAAAGGACGGTGCTGTCTCATGGTTCAGCATCTTGATATCTGAGAGAAGTAAATGCAGGGTCCTCTGCGAAGGTCAGGAGAAAGGAGAGTGATGAAAGGGGAAGGAAACTCAAGATGGAGAGGTGAAAACTATCTACTGGGTTAGCATAAGAGTGCTGCTGTTGATGTGAAGCCCACTGAGCTTGGATTACAGAAATATGGACACTCTGTTCTAGCACTGTTGTACCTGACAATGGAAAAATGTTCAGGGTGCAACAATAATCTCCTAACAGTGGAAAAAAATGTTGCGTAATTGAAGAACAGGATGAGTAACTTAAATGGAAATCCTGTCGGTCTTCATTTAGCTTTTGTATTTGTTCTTTTTAGCCCTAAGCCTGAGACTGAGTTTGGATGTTTAGGAAGGGAAATTGGTTGTAGATGGTCTGGGGAAAAGGGGCTTTTGGTTAAAGGTTAGCATAACTTTTTGTCGGGTAAATAGTGGTACTAAGAGATTCATTTATCTATGCCACAAGCTTGTACGTGGTTTTGTTTCAAGCTAAGTACCAACATCAACTATTTCAGCACATTTAGATCTAAACTTTTTAAAAGATCTTTTCACAGAGATGACCCAGGGGGGCTTTTGTTTGTTAGGCAAATGTATAAAATGCCACACCATGGAGCCACTCAGATATCCAACATCAGTAAAAAATGATAAGCATGAAAAAGAGATTGAAAATCATTCTTTATATTCAACATCAGGCTTGATTTAAATTTCTAACTTTGTAAAACGTAAAAGCTAACAAATAAACAGATACACCAATAATATCACTAACTAGGACTAGAAATTATTAGTAAGATGATAAGCAACAACAGCACAAAAACACATAAAGATTTTAAAATTGCATTTTTGTTATTTACTACATTTATTGGCACTGGTCTCATATCATCTCATGTGAAGTGTGACTGTCACAGGCTGCTGCTGTTATTTAGAGCCTAGCTGGCCTATTCTGTCCTCTCAGTCTGAGTGCACCTCCTTTTACTCCTCCTCACACAAAAACACTTAAATAATATAAATGGAGTTGGTGACAACATGTTCTTTTCATAGTTAAGTCTGAGAGTGACGCCAATATAGCTGTTCAGTCATCTCAGCTAACTTAATCACAGCATGCTGTTGAAATAAAATCCTGAGCTGCTGCTAATACACGTGGTAGTGAATACTGAATACTGAAGTGAATCGATTGGCCTGTCGTCATCAATATCCAGTCTAGTATCCAATCCAAATGTCAAATAGGTACGTCCCTACTCACAGTATGCAATATCGTGATACTGCATTTTGCCTGCAATGGTATTATGAGACGGTTATTGTCAGACTTTTGATACGCTGCAAGACAATCATGTATGATGCATCGCAATATCCAACAGAATTGGAGCCCTCAAAAAGTAAAAAACGTGTTTTTCACTGCATTGTGGTCTCAGTGTGTTTGTGTGTGTGTCAGTATAATTTCACTTTAATACTGTGTCTGTTCAGTTAATTGGTTCTCTGAACTGCTTTCCTTTGCTGTCTGCCATTTTCCCCTTGGGAATTTCTTCTTGTTCACTTGCTCACATTGATATCTTTAACCTGATTCATTCGCTTCATGAAGCAGTAACCCTGAATCCGGGCAGGTCTCTGTTTGGAGATTTTCACACCCATTCAAACCAGTGCTGCCAGTTCCACAGCTACAGCACATTTCAGAAGTGTTCCAGAAGGGACTCGTCCCTTAAAACGGTTTATTTTCATGCAAACTCCGCCAAGCTGCACAGAGCAGATAAAGAGGGGAGGAAGTCAGATGTAGGAATAGCACACAATCCTGTCAATTTTCAAAATAAAAGACCAATAAAGCTGTTGAAACACTGTTTCTGAAAACCTCCCGGTGTGAAATGAACCTAATAAAAAGGCATCTTGATTAGGTTCATTGGAGATGCAACATCACAGACATGTTTAGACTTGTTTAGAGCACCTATGTTTGCTTCAAAAGGGATCAATATCTTTCCCAATATTGTTTCTAAACACTAAACTAATGGGAACTTCATTCAGTTTTTCATTGATTTGGTCATGAGCTGTTGAACAAATAGACATTCTGACCTAATTATTGGGCGGCTACAAAAGTTGAGAGACTTCTACAATGATAATATTTTATCTATGAACCACAATTTATAGCAATCTATCTTGCTATAAAAACATAAATTGTCAAAGTCAAACAGAAAACAGTGGTTTACCAATGGCAGCAAGAAATGCTCTCTGGGGCTTGTGCATGTGTATTTAAGGGATATTTCAGAAAAAAGTGATTAATTAACCTGCAGACCAACATTACCATCCCTTGAGACACGTTACATTATAGTCTATTCGACAGAAATACCACACACACACACACACACACACACACACACACAAAGAAACACATCAACCACCCTTTTGGACGATGGTTGTTTCATTTCTTATCGAACCTCCTCGAGTTTGCTGACAGTGTTTTCCAGACATATCCAGGTTTGTACTGCTCTCTATCAAAGCAGGAACACAAATTACATGGTCCGACCGCCAAAAGGCAAAGAAAACCAATATCTGACACAGTGTTCGACCCCACAAACACTTCCTCTCCTCTGAGGTTGACCTCCATTACATGTTTGTCTGGAGCTTGACATTTCTAAAGGGCTACAGCAGAAAATGAAAAAAAAGAGAAAGATGGAGAACGGGGGGGAGCTGACAGGAAGGATTTTTGAGGAGTACTGAAAGCAGCAGCAAGGTCCCCTTGAACCTTCATGAAAAATATCACGGCTGCATGTGGCTTTTCTCGTGCATCAGCAGGTGCAAACAAGCAAAGTCTAATTCTGAAAAGGCAATTTCGGTGTGTTGTATCTTCAGTTCTAGAACAGAAATCAACTACAACAAGGAACATTTCAACCTGTGCTCCAACTTTATACAGAGGGTGTATAAACTAATTCATGAAGACAGCTCCTGTTAACAGAAATCCCTGCTGTGCTGCTCTCAGCAGGGTGCTCACAACACGCGATCTAACCTCCCCCCCTCCTGGTACTAACTGGCCTGCGACCAAATCCCCCAGGTGCCCTATAAGTAAACTCCTAGACTGCCCATTGTGGCTAAAACTGTTAGATAATCCCTGACCGCTGTACATACCTGGCAAGACTTCCTGTTTGTAGTATAATAAGGCTTTTGCACCTACAGTATACGCTCTCTGAGGTCCAAGTCAAATCTGCCTGTGACAAAAACACAGCCAATGTTGTGCTCTTACCTCTAGTACGAGCCACAGCTGATCCCCACATTTGATGTCCTTCTTGTAATACATCCCATAAAACTTGACCACATTGGCATGGTCAGAAAGAGCTTTGAGGATGTTGTATTCAGCTTCAATTTCCTCATCGATATCCTGAAACACAAGAGCAAAGATCAGCTCAGTGCATACGACACACACATTTTAACACCTACAATCTCATCTTTAGCTATTTTTTTACCAGCCATGTTTTATCATGGAATGTTTAATGCCAAATAACAGAGTAATAGAGGTAATACTATTTACTACCTGGACTACTGTCTAGGCATGAGTTAAATAATATTAATACCATTTTCATAGGTAGAAAGCTTTGAACTTATGAACTGGAGGGGGTTGCTCCACATAAGGTACAAGCTTTTACTTTTTTTATAATGCCAATGTTGGGGAATTCCTTTGTTACACGAGCTAAACACCGTGTAACCAAACACACCAAATTAATAGCTTGAATCATTTTAGCTTAATAAAATAAAATAAAATCTTTCTTTACAAAGGTAAAAAAGTAATTTGTAAAAAGAACAAAAATGATAAATTAAAATAATTGTATGTTTGAATACAAAGATTAAGAAATGACAAGAAATATAAGAGAGCAAAATATCTAAAATTCAAAACGCAAAACCAGAATTTTAAATGAATTTTAAATTTACAAAATGTAGTACATAAAATATATCAAATATCAGATGACATGTAAGTGGCTCACTAACAGTAATGTTCATTAATAACTAGTGTATTTGTATGAAATTGTTAATGTATGGTTTTTAACTTTCATCGCTGTTTTTTACTGGAAAGTACTTTGGTCAACCATGTTGTTTTTGAAGTGCTCTATAAATAAAGTTGGATTGGATTGGCTGATTGATAAGTTACATTTACAAAGCTATTTTTCTCTTGTTACAGTGTTTATGCTAAGCAGAGCTAACCATCCATTGGATCCTGCTTCTCGGTCCTCTTAGTTTAACTCTAGCCAAGAAAATAACAATTTAAAGATCAGCTGAATGGATACTTTGTTATTATTGCTTACATTTTTTTTTTTTTACCTTTATTTACCTTCTAGACTTTGTGGAGAAAACTATGATTTATTTGCTTTCTGTGTCAACTTTTTTCTATTCCTACACCAGCAGTGATGAGGAGGATACTCTCGACAATCTTCATTCAAGAGAACGGTGACAGAGTTGTGGTGATATCACAGTTTCACAGCCAATGTAGTGTCCATAAACCAGACTTTAGAATGATTCATTTCTTTGTCCTGTGATTTCTAAGACGTGTATCTGCAGCTCCCCATTTAACTGCTTTGCAACCTTTTTAAATATCAAGAACGTCATCGGTTGCCTGATTTGATCCAAGAAAAACAGAGCGACCGACCTTCGGACATTATGTAAAGTCTCCATCATTTATTCTGCAATTTAATGTGGGCGAAAGGACGTATCCAGGACATGTTAAATACAGCAGTCATGGTATACTCTTCTTTTGTATGTTGCACGGTTATTAAAGCCTAAAGAACGGGAACTTTTAGCATATAATGCAAATCATGCTGGTGGACATTTAATCTTGTACAGTATATAGTACTATATCACAAGTGATAAACAGTAGCAGTAGCAGTACTACAATAAATAGTACTGAGCAGAATCCTATTGTAGTTGGTGGCATGGGAAATCTGACACCTTGGGAAAAAGTGTCATAAAACCAGATTTTTGTTTTCAAACATAAGGTCTGGGGGCCAAAATGGGCACAGCAAAGACTCTAATCCGGCCCAATGGATGGTTTTGGAAAATGTGAAGGAGGGCATACATTTTAGACTTCCTACATTCACACTAAACCAAAATTTTTTTCATGTTTTGTCTGTAAAAAACAAAAATAGTTTTATAATTACAACAAAGACAGGGCAACAAGCTACTTGAAACTTTGTTGAAATTGTACCTTTCTATATATGAAGGTATCTTAGGGACTAAATGTGCAGTGAAACTTTTTTTTACACTGACAGAAATGGGAACTTCAAAGATCCAGGCCACGTAAGATCAAAGTGGCTATATGTGGCCCACAATGTAAAATGACTTTGACATTCCTACTTTATACATTTAATGTAGCTTAAGGTAGAAGGCAAAAGTATAGAAAATTACTGGACTACAAATCGCTTTTCATCAAAGAAAGTTTAAAAAAAAAGAAAGATAAATCTTGAAACCAAACATAACATACAGTATTTAAAAAATGTGTACTGCATCTTCTATATGTGAACGAAATGAGTGCAGTGATTAAGATTATGGTAATGATGCGCTTTGCGTTTCTTAATAATAAGAAACAAATTCCCCCCAAAATTAATGAGACTTGAAGAGTGTGTTTAATAGATGAAACCTGCTGCTCATTAAATGCCTCTAAATAAACCATACACTTTAACGTAGACTCAAAATAGACAACACAATAGATGAAGAATGGTAACAGACTACTCAAATATGGTAATTATATTATAGTAATTATAAAAAATGTTGACTCTATTGGACAGATCAGTCCCACGGTGTCATGTTTAACATCGTGTTTCCCTGCAGCATGACAAAGTCTTCTTCTCTTTAGGCCGTTTCTTTTTTTTCTTCTTCTTCTTGACACACTTCTGCTGTAATGCCAAATTTGTGTTTTGGCTCTGTGCTAAAGCACCCCACAAGCAAAGCAAGTCCAAAATGATCAGAGTGCTAAACTGATATCATCAGAGGCAATTTGCTGAGATAATTTGCTGATGGTTGTAGATGGAGGAATAGTTACAAGAATCTCCCTTGAGGTGTTTCCAACCTGCTTAGCTTTATTCTCTTCACAGGCTGAGAACAAAGCAGAGCAGAGTGATGTTTATCTTACCGAGGGCAGAGCTAATGAGTCAGACTACACTGATGATTTGATTTTTTGTGCTTGCAAAGCCAGAGGTTTTTCACATCATAAAGGTTTTTCTTTCTTTGTGAGATGGTGGGGCCTTTACTGTTTACTTCTCAATAAGTTTTTCTACCCCCCCTATTTAGATTTCTTTTTAAATACCAGCTGGTATACATAACCTATGGGCACACTTCAGATGAAATGTAATGAAAAATCATGACTTTTAACCTTGGAAGATTATGCACACTTAGAGACATAAATCTCTAAAAAAAAGGCCAAAATAATGAAACATACAAAATACACACTTTCAATTTAAAAAGATAAAATTAAATCACAAGGTGTCATACAACAGGGAAAACTATACTAACAATCAACTAAAACTAAAGTAAAGATGTAGGAAACTAAAAACACCCAGAAGTCGATGATATAAATTAAACAAGTGTCAAGTCACAAGTCATTAACGTGTACTTCTTGTGCCATCACTAACAGCGAAACAATATGTATAGCTATATATACCAATCAGGCATTAACATTGTTTTGGTCCCCCTTTTGCTGTAGTTGGGGCCTCACACTTGTTTGACCAGCACAATCCACAGATGCTCGATTGGTGCTTGTTGGCATCTTGTTGATTGATATACCTTTATTACCTTTATTAGTCCCACAAGGGGAAATTTCATGTTAAGGCTGCCGACCTATTGCACGCAATGGCGGCGCCATCTTACCCTCCGACCATACATACATTACACAAAAACATCACATGGGGAAGACAGGTCAGAGAGGTATATGTTGGCGCTTTTGGTGGTAAACAAGCCTCAGCATGGGCACGGTGACTGGTCTATAGCCCCATAAGCAACAAACTATAATGCACCGTGTATTTTGACACCTTTCTATCACAACCAGCATTGCATTTTTTGGCGATTTGAGCTACTCTCATCTGCTCATCTGTTGGATCAGACCGAAGGGTCAACCTTTGCTCCCTATGTACATCAGTGAGCTTTGACCGTCCATGACCCTGTTGCTGGTTCATCTGTTGCTGGCTAGTGAGTCACCAGAGTGTTGGTAATTTTTACACACTGTGCACTTGGCACTGATCAACTTCACTCTATAACTTCTTGGTCTGACATTTTGTGGCTGAATCACTGTGGTTTCTAAATTCTTCCACTTTGTAATAATATGACTTACAGATGTCAGATGTGAAATATGTGGAATATTTAGGAGGGGAAAAATTTCACAAATGGACCTGTTGCAATGGCGGCATCCCGCTGCAGTGCCACACTGAAATTCAGTGAACTCTATAGAATGACCTCTTCTAAGTGCTGAATTTTTTCCCCCGTGGCAATGACTGAAAACACCTGAATTCAAAGATTAAGTGATATGATCCAGTACTTACAGAAACAAATTACAAAAACTTATTACAATACAGAATTGTATCCATTATTTTCTTTGTTTCGGCCATAAAAATATTGAAGAAGTCTTAAAGATCTTTCACAAACTGACGTAACAAACTCAACTTACATGGATCGGATCCAGTATCTTCACAGCTGCTTTACTTCCATCTATTTTATTAAGCACCTTATAGACTTTTCCATAGGTCCCTTTACCAATTGTCTCGATGATTTCCCAGGTGTCGGTCGGATCTGGAAAGTTGTCAAAGACAATCGATTTCCCTGATCGTGGAAACATCTTTAGGAGATATCTCCTGCAGAATGGGAAAAACACATGTACATGTGGGTCATTGATAGAGAAGGGGCAGGTGGTAAGTGGGGGGGGGCAGAACATTGTGCTGTGTGTGACCTATATTATACACCAGTTAGTGCAGCTATACTGTTATTAATCCATGTCTGAACTGAGTAAACACATTAGTAAAGAGCTCAGCTGAAGGGGATTTAAAGCTATTGTGCAAGTACATAATGTACAGTAGATGTTTTCAACCTTCCTTTAGATTCTAAATTCAACACCTGAAGCTTAATCAGATGAGTGTTCGAAGTTCACGCTGGTTTGTTTGGGAATTAAACTGGAAGTGTTTAACTTGAGGATAATCCGGGGATGCAATATAGATGGCGGGTTAAATTGGGTCTTTAGGGGATTTAACGCCCATCTATAGCTGGAGTAAATATTAAATCTAGAGGAAATAGCTTTGATTTTCAGCAGATTGAAGCTTTAAAACATAACAATGCATAAAAATAAAGGCAACAACTGTGCTTGCCTTCATTAAGACTCTTCAGTGTCCCGTTACAGATAAATGGGATGTCTTAGCTTAAAGTCACAGCTTTTCTGTAAACACTCAGAGGGGTGTGCTTCCTGCTTTCAGGGCCAATCAGACACATTCCCAATTTCTAAGGCTGATATCATTTGACACCAAATTAGTCAAGATATTCAGCAAGATACATCCAAAATGGCAAGGTGATAATATGTATATATATTTTAAAAAGCAAACAGCTATTAGTAAATAAACCCATATGTTGTCTTTGCATGGAAATATGCAGAAGAAAGTTCAGGTTCTGCAGATCAATCAGATAATTACATGAAATGCAATTACAGCCAAAACCCAAAGAGCGCGTCTTTCGTGTATCCTTCAAAGGTGTCTGTCTGTCATCACAGATTTGTTCCCATAACTCAAAGAACCACATCCACAAAGCTAAAGCAAAGACAAAAGCACAACTCTCTGAATCAAACTTACATTATTCTCCGAATTCAATGCAGCACAAAACAATTAATCCATTTCTGTGCAAAAGGTTAGCAGTGGCAGGCCAGCCTGGCCCGGCAGTGAGTACCACAAACAGAGGAGGAGCTAACGAAAGCTAATCTCACTAGCAATTCCCCTGCTGCAGGGCTGCCATTGGAAACTAGCTCTAAGAGATTGGAGATACGGTGGGATTAGCAGGAATTAGTCACTGTTGCAGCATGAGCCTTTCCCCATATAGATGCCCATTCATGCACAAAAGAAAACTAGTTTGAGTGGAAGTGCACAGTGATGCAAAATGCCTGCTTCTTCTTTTTATTACCATTTTTCACTTTATTTCGCGGTGAGAGAAGACTGCCACCCAGGGTGCCATCTTATACTCAGCTCCTGCAGTTATTTTATCTGAACTAGTTATGATGATTTAAATTGTACAGATTCCTGCACACAGCAAGATAACACTGGCAGACAGGCACATTATTTTGCAGAGATATCATCAGCCATTGCCCATGCAGAGCAATTAGACTCCTATACATGTTTCCTTGTGTAGGTAATTGCACTTGTAATGTACATTGCCCAAGTACTCCACAGACATCCTCAATAATACATCACTGCCTGTGTGTGTCAACATGCTGCGACACATGAGAGGGGAGGGCGAAACCTAAGGACTCACAGTGGACACCTCCAACAGGATCACAAGCTGCAAGGAAGTAACCCTTTAGAGGAGACAGTGTGCGTGAGTTTGTGACTGTATGCATGTGGTTATCTAAGCTTGTGTGCCCCAGAGTACTGGCTGCCTGTCACTTTTCATTAGCTGTTAAAGGTTGTGGCATTCACCGTAGTCTGTGTGCACAAATAATGAAATGCAGATGTGTAACTGAGCATGTATTTACTGCTTTGCTATTATTTGATAGAAATAATACAGTTTTATTGTTGTTGTTATGTCTTGTTTATGTGAAAATTAAATATAAATTGGATTTTTTTTAAGTCAAATGAAGGCACACTCTTTGATCTGAGTGGCGTCTCATCAAGAGGTCTGGCCACTTGAGGCTACTCTGTAACCCTGATGAATGGGTTAATGTTTCAGCTTAACCTTGGCACATGAAGTTTGCTGGTCTACAAGCTGAAATAATCTGCCTCACTGGGCTCATCAAAGTCAAAAAACACAACGCTCCCACTCAGACAGCACGAGCTCGGTAAAAGACTTCTGTGAAGCAAGTGGCTATGACTGGAAAGACACAGATAAAGATCCTCATAATATTAAGCCAAATAAGCCCATGTGAATAGATGAAACTTGAAAGCATCACCACAGAATTTATTAGAAATAAAAGGGTTTTTTGGGAGTACAAACAATAAGGCATGTCAAATCTTGCAAACAGTTCAACGACAGCTGTAGCAGCTTAACTTCTCCACATAGTAAACATAAGTTACACTTTACAATCGTTACAGATTTAAATGTTGCCAAATTAATACAAGTGAACCAACTTTACTGACCTTTGAGTGCTGGCAGTGAAAAGGCACAAAGCGAACAGAGACACATGGATGGTAAGGATAAAGCATAGATTAGACCTTCACATATGCACGCATACACGCACACGGTATCCACACAGCCTGCACTGGGCTACTGCTGAGCCACTCCCAAAGTTTGCAAATAAGAAATCCAAATGAAGCAACCTGGACGTGTTTATGTTTGCAGTAAAAGCTGCAAACATGTTTAGGTAAGTCAAGAAACTGGATCAGCTAGTATAAAAAGTCAGTATCATACTTACTCTTTCCTAAGTGCATTAACATGCTTGGGTATCAGTTGTGGATGGCAGCAGCAGCAGCAACAGACAAGAGCAGGATGTTGTTCCTGTGTGCCCCAGCCACCTCTGCTATGTATTATACATCAAGAATAAGGAACACTTGCAAAGTTATTATCCCCAAGTAATTGGTTTTAGCAATTATCTTAGGCATGAGGACATCCAGTAGCCAGCAGCCGATCAATTGATAGTGTCATAAATTAGCCTGGAGAAGACAAGCTAACAACGGGCGAGTATACGGACGACAACAAGGAGCGAGTCAGGTGAAACAGGCCATGACTGCTCTGGTGTTCCTCTCAGCATCATTCAGCAGTGTCCCATTACACAGGCGCTGCTGGGGAAAGAGTCCCAGCAGTGCCAGCAGAGCTCGGCTGAGAGTTCAGTTCAAAGGGCTAGACTGATGTTATCTGAAACCTGCTTCACATAAAGTTTATTTAATGCAGTCATTTTATATCAGTAAATCCAACTCTTTATCGTTTTTGACACGTAGAATAAAGCCAGAGAGTCAAATATTGTAAGGATGAGCAAAACCTGAGGAAGAGATTATATTTATTTTCGCTACAAGTGAGCGCCCTAACTGTTTGCAGACACTGTAAAAAAAAAAAAAGGCTAGCGTGACATCATCTATTGATTGGCCCCATTATGAAAAACTGACCTTAATGTTTTCAGCGTTGCCGTCTTCGTGTTTTGAAAGCGAGGCGTGAGAAACCAAGGCACCACACCTCATTAGCCAATCAAGATATTCTGAATGATCTTCTTTCTTGACTCTAATAATGACCATAATTTACCAAATGAACGTCATGGTTTATTTAATATGACACTGAATTAGTGACTGAGTCTGTAAAGCCATCAGGGAAACGTTTTCAGAGGTCTCAGAATGAGGGAAAGACTGACTCAGCTGAGCTGGGGCTAGTAGTTGCTACAAAATTTGCGCCATGACCAGTCTGAAGCATTGATACAAGGCAGTACAGAGCCATGCTTTCATGTACTTTGACCCAAATTTTAACCCTACAGTCTGTATGTGGCAGCAGAAATCAAGACTCATCAGATCAGGGAACATTTCACGTCTTCTGTTGTCTAATTCTGGTAAGCCCCTGTGATTGCAGCCTCAGTTTTCTGTTGTCAGCTGACAGGAGTGGTGCTCCATGTGGTCTTCTGCTGCTTCAAGATTTCATGTGCTGTTTGTTCAGAGATGCACTTTGGTAAACGTTGGTTATTCGAGTTACTCTTGGCACCTGAAGCAGTCTGGCCAGTTTCCTCTGACGTCTGGCATCAACAAACCATTTTAACCCAAAGAACTGCCAGTCCATTAATGAGCAGCTCAACAAGAATACCTAATAAAGTAATAAAGCCATGACTTTTAGAACAAATGACAGTCTTCTTAGAAAGTCACATCCATTACACTCTAATAGCCTCTTAAGATGTAAAGCTGCAGACATGATGGCTAAAGAAAACAAACTCTCATCACTCTTTATTAAAAGCTTCACAACACAGGGAAAAGCCAGTGAAAAACAAATCTATAACGACCTGTTTGTCTTCTTAATTTTGACAAAACCTGTCTCTATCAGTGCTAATGATGTGTGAAGCGAGCTATCATTTGCCTTTCAGTCATCTCGTTTGTTTACATTAATAGTACATTTGATTTGTCAGTGCACCAAACACTTAAAAACAATTAACAGTCCAGGGGAGAGAAGTGAGACTTCATGCAGCTATAGTTTCCTTTGTAAATTATTGATTCTGCCAAAACTGTCAGAAAGTAATTGTTGTAGCAGTGAAGCTGATAATTTATCAAACACACTAACAGATGGCACAGCGATTATTTTCTCCTGAACACGCAGAGGCGCGTCTTCATCGTGTCGTGCAGTCGAGTCAGGAAGGATATTACATGTGTTTGGCTGATTGATCATAACCAATTCACTACTTTAAATGGAAAATTTTGGGTACTGTACAGCTGATTTGACACAGTCAGTCAAAAATCACACACTTGCATAAGCAATCACTTGTATACAGACAAACCCTTTCAGTATGACAGTTTCTTAAAATAAAGGTCTGGATTTTCTTCTGTTTAACATGACACATGCTCTGTGTAGCTCCAGATATGCTTCGATTCTTTCATTTCTGAAATGAATAAGACTTTATGCTCTCCATAGATACTGCAATTCATAAACCATCAGGTGAGCTGTGACCATTAGGGTCACTGTTATTTCCGTACTGTAAAGGAAAACAACCCACTCTGCAAGATGACATGTAATAGGCAGTTACCTGATTTGGTAACCTCACGCTTAAGCTGAAATATTCATGCAGCTTCTCAGGTATTATCTCACAGGAACACATGCATAAAGGCTCCTTAATGTTGTACTTTTGTCTTTTCTCTTTGCACAGGCAGTTACTTTATTGTATGCATTTACTGGCTCTTTTTTGGGGGGAGTAAATTTGTGACTTGGGGAACTACAAGCAATTACTCCAAGATAAACAGCATTATGAATAATGGAGGCATTTCCCTGATAACTAACACACGCACAAAGGCTGAAATTATACTCTGATTATAGAAAAGTCTGGAAAAAGTTTGTTAGGATGGACTGGAAAAGACATAACAAGGAAATGGCAATTTCCAAGGAGAAAGAAAAATAAGACACCCTCCAAAAATTCATTTCAAATGGCTCCAGTCTCATTTTTAAAAAAAGAACTACAGTAGGTCCAGTGCTTTGACCATGTCACAAAGCCTCATCAATCATTTGGCTTTGCGGCGCCTGCTTTTTGGCCAATAATAAATCTGGGGAGCAGTGATGTCTCTGTCTATTACCGGCACTTTATGAATCCTAGTTCTGTCTTCAGCACCAGTACCCCCCACTGATGACCCACACACTGTCCGGCCTTGGGAGGAGGGGAAAAGTGGGGGTGGGGTGGGGGGGACTGAATAATCAACGTGCTGACTTAAAGTGTGGCTCCCTCAAGCACAACCTCCGGGCTTGGGCAACTGCAGTGCACCAACCTCATTTCCTGCTCTGCTGCTTCACAAATGGCTCCTGGAAGTTGAACCAAAACCAAGGATGGAGATGCACTGATGGCAATAATAGCCTCATGATTAGAGCAGGCAAAGGTCCAGTACAGTGTGCAGACTCTCCCTGTGCTCCAGTCCTCACTATTTCACCAGTTTAGAAACATACAAAGGAAAACAACTCAGGGACGATTTTCATTTACTGCTTTATATGAAATCTTTCATAGTGAGAAGAGTCCTTGTGATTTTTATACAACTTGGTAATTTTGCCCATTTCCTCTGATATTAGCTAATTAACAGTACTGTTTTATGTTCACCAGGTACATGGTAAAACATTTCAGCAACTATTATCTGTATTGTCATGAAGCTAAAGCACGAACTGTCACAAAATACCAACATTTACTGTCACAGTCATCCGACTTTGATTAGTTCCTACAGCAAGCCAAAAATATTTACTTACCCAGCCAAAACGCATAGCGAAGGATGTTTTGTGGATATGACATTTTCACTCATGGTTACTGGGCAATGGATCAAAAAAATGGTGATGCTGTGACTATTAGGTTGATATTTTTGAATGCATTGCTTAAAACCGCAGCAACTGTCAAATGAAATAGTCTGACTTAAACTCAGCTTATCATCAAACATCATTTTGAGGACAGATTTTTTTCCAATCAAACTTACAGACCCATGGTATTACAGTAGCATTAGTGAGAGATTCTGATTATAAAATGTTAGTGTGCTAACCACAGACAGTAAACAGGGACATAAGCGTCATGATTTCAATCACCGCTAAAGTAGTAAATATAACACAAATTTAACCTCATATATACAAATTAATGTTAGTATTATCAGTATTATTTTTTACATTTCATCAGAAGTTTCACTAAACACTCCATTTAAAAAAATAGACATTTCTGGCAATTTTTTAAGCTTAGGGCTTCAAATCTTTAATCCATATCTTGAAAGTAGTAATTTAACCCATAAAGTCACCAAGTTAATGTTTGTCATAGCAAAAGAGACCTGAGGTCATTTTTCCTAAATATATAACCAGAAGTCCTTTTGCAACCAGAGGAGTGGTGCTCTGCTGGGAGGTTTAAGGCGCTTCTGCTTCAGTTTTGGAAGCTATGTTCAGGTTTTTATACTTTCTATTATGCTATCAAGCTGGTGCAAGATGTAAATAAGGTCATGTTAGTACAGCATCATTCTTATATGAAATGCTGCACATACTTCAGAAGAACTAAAGACACATACTGGAAAAATATCCAATGAATAAATAATGCAGATTTCATTGATGCTTATCTATCTATTTGGTTTCTTCTGTATATTCAAGCACAGGCTGAAGTGGGACCATCCCCCTTTTTGCCAATGTCCAAATTGGATGAGGGTCAAGATGGACTGACTTGAATTTATAAAGCTTTGTCTTCTGCTTCATGGAGGCAAAGCTGCCTTCTTCACCACAAGAGTCCAGTAAAATGAGCACATTGCTACTAACACTGGTCTAACAAACCTCACACTCTACCTTCTACCATCATTTGTGAATAAGACATAAACTCCTCTGGTAATCCAAAAGGATACTGGCCTTAGAATTGGAGATTTGACTCTCAACCTGGCTGCTTGACTTTCAGATGTAAACACCTTGGCGAAGATTACCATCTGATTTTGGCACACACTGATGAATTTGAGATTCCTAAAGTTGACATCCTAGCGGCACCTTGAGATCCTGCATGCAGGGTCAGAAATAGAGTCCACCACACACTGAAAATATAATGGACCAACACAGCTCTCACTTTGGTAACATAAGCACCTAATGGCTTGAAGTACCACACCATTACCTTGTACTCACATATAAGCACATAGAGGTTTCCCTGGGATACAAGGCTATAGGACTTCTTCAAGGGAAAGACAAACAGTCCGGACTTGTTTAGCCTTAGGTTGCTTCCATAGAGGGCTTCACAGTGTGTTTCTCATTCACCCATTCACACTCTTACAAACGAACAAAACTGTATAATCTGAATAGCTAAATGCCCAGGACCCCCCCGAAAAGAAACCCCATGAAGCCTAACGAGCATTGGTCCTCTTGAATCTGAGGCTTGACATTTGAGAAAACAAACATACAGCGAACTGAAAACTACAAGAATTAGATTGTTCTTTGATTTAAACAATTTTTTCCCACATTAAAACATTCACATCACTCTTATAAAATTATATGTCCAACACACACACACACAAACGTGCGTAGGTTGTGTAACAACTTACTGCAAAGTACACCGGTTTAACAAAAATCCCTCCTTGCCAAATACCACATATGAAATATTGGATGAGAACCCACGTGCCCAGAGCAAAATGTGTTACGTGTTACATAAGCGGTTAATAGGCTTAATTTCCTGACAGGTAACCTACATACTGCTCTGCTGCACTCTGAGTCGCTAGTCTCTACACCATGAAGCATCATCCTTTCGCACTGATGCTGCGCTGACGAGATAGCTCATCTCATGACACACATAAGATGGCTGCATGATGGCTGAATAATCCTTTCTGCATACAGTATGGAACTGCGCATCCGTCTAGTTTGATCCGACACCTGATTTTTTTCAGTCAGTTTAGGTCCTGCGTGTTTTGTAAAAGCAGAAATATTACCTTAATTTTCCAACAAAAAGGAAAAAATCTCTGGAACAGGGTTTAAGAAACAGAGAGTCTTACCTGAAATGAAAGAAGCTGCTTTCAGACATGTCTTCAGTCCTCCTTTACAGGCAGATCATTTGTGAAATGTTTTGGGATTCATAGCAGTGCAAGGGTTGAGAACAATTATGTTGTTGAAAATGAAGTGCCACTTGCAAGCAAGTCATTCAGCTTTGTCCGCTCTAGCCCACTCATTAAACTCTGGAATATTATAGATATCGCTGCATTGTGATTTATTCATTTATTTTGGTGTTATGTAGAAATAATGAATATTGTGCAGTATATGAAAGCAAAGTAGTGATTGGATAATCACAATAAACACTTAAACGTTTGGTTAGAACAAGTTTTCTTTAACATTACACAGCTTTAGTGACTTGACGTCACACTACAAAGAAAACTGAAGCATAAATGTTCATAAAGATTGGGCTCAATTTCTCCCTTTTATGCCTTTTCTAGAGCATGCTGCTTTAAAAGCAGCCATAAACATTTGTGTGGCCTCAAACCTCTGTTCATGATATGCTGGCCTGAAGGACAAGCAAGAATTCATTAGGTCTGATTGACTGACTGATAAAGATATTGATAAGTCCCGTCTCACTCTTTGTATGTTGAATGTAGGAATCGATACCACTCTCATGATATTGGTAGCCGTTAGTGTTGCACCACCATTGTGTCTTAGTGTTTTGTTGCTTTATCCTTCAAGCTTCTATTCCGAAGCCACAGAAATGTAAATGTTTATGTAAATATCTTGAATTTCCTGTCTATTCCTGTCTATTCAGCTTTGAATAGTGCTATATATAGCGCTATATAGTATAGCGCTATATGAAATCCAATCCATTATTATTATTATTATTATTCATTGACCTACATAGGCCCAATGTCTCCGTCCACCTATTTTGTGCACTGCTGCTAAAGTAATTAGTAGAAACAGTGTCACAGTGTCCCATTGTCCCTTCATTCACTGTACTAATCACATGGACATACTTGAAAATGCTGAGTGGAATAATGGTAGGACACAATCAAGGGAAATCAGAGATCACTTCAAGGAGATTTAAGGAGTGACGCTCTGATTGTTGATGCCTCTGTCATGCAGATCAGTGGATGCCTGGCTGGGTCTGCAGCACCCGAGTCGACTCTGTCTGTGAAGACTGATTGAATAAGGCTACTGATGAGGCTATTGTGACCGTGGGTACGTGGTGTGAATGCATGACAGGCCCATGGCTGGCGTCAATGACTGGCTTCCATTGTGGCAAACCACTGGGCTGTGACTTACCCAGCTGTGGTGCACACATATCACGAAGCACTGAAATGAGTATTGGGATTGTCCAGTTGATAGAAAGATCATTAGGCAATCATTGCTACAATATACATGCACGCTGCTCAATTTGGGCAACCTTTGTTCAGCTGACCTGAAAACCTTGCTCATTATAACATTAATGTGCATAGTCTGGGAGACTTTTACTGCTAGGGGTCACATGAAATTAAACAATCTCTACTCGCAACTCTCTTTCTTTTGCTGTCATGCAGACAAGCACACCATGAAAACCGGGGAAGTGCAGCATATCCTCAACATATATAGCTAATCTAAGTATAGAGTATCTCATGAGCTTTGTGAATGGATTTATTGAGGGCTGTAGGATGTGAATTGGATGAATGACAGTCTATTTATAGCTGCCTTTGATATTCAGATATTTAATTCTCATTTAGATCTCCTTAATTGGAAACCGTAACACAGTATTTCTTTGAGACATTAGCACCCTTTGCAGCTCTACAAATGCTAATTCGAGCTATTCGCAGAAAGCTAATTATGTTGAACTATTAGTTTTCTATAAATATGTATAGGACCTTTACCACAGTGTGTATGCTGGAAGGGTTGGATAGATATCAATTTCAATTACCCAATACTTGGGTAAACTTACAGGCAATTATGGCTTACAGGCTAGCAACCATAATAATCAAAAGTTTTTGGTACAGCACTTTGTGACTGATTTCACTAAACGGAAGCATAAAGTTTGTGTGTGGGCCTTTAAAGTTTGTAGTTGAGTAAATACATTTATGCTTTTTTGACAGTACAGGTGTTAAATATATTATTTTCAACTTCTAATGACTAAATTAGATTTTTGTCCAGTGAACTACAGCAAACTGAACTAGAATAGAGATATTTCTTTCAAACAACCCCAACCCTTATATTTAAAAATATCTCTAATAAATAAAACTAAGGGTATGTGTATGGAAAACACAGTCATTAAAAAGTATTCCTACATTAAATATAATGTGGTCATAAATAACTGATTTTAGCCATTTTGTTTCACCATGAACACCGTGGTGAAACAAAAAGGGGAGAATATATTAAAGGGTTAAAGGCTGACTTCATGACAGCACTAAATAAAAAATTAAGGAATCACTAGTTATTTTGATTTAATGTGTGGGGGACCTGAAAATCTCTAGAAAATTTCAAGTCAAATAAACCAATAAGTTAAATGCAAGAAAAACACTGTCATCCTCAGAGGTATGGTTAAAAATTCTGTGGCCCAGGAATTTCAGTAAGTGCATTAAATAAAGTACACGCTGTGAACGATAAACAGATTTTGACCACGCTGTTTGCCCACTCCACTGTCATCCCACATTAGAAAAACCTGCAGGGGTTCATGACCCTGTGCTGAACAGTCCCAGCCATGACTCACCATCAAAACAGAGTTTGTCCTGTTCACCGGTAGAGAGGAGTTGTATAACTTGGTGATGCAAATGCCCCGCTTTGTGCTTCAGTATTCATATCTCTCTATCAACAATTCTGTCTGTGATTTGGGGAGTTTTTGTTATAGCATCCCTTTAAGCCCTGGTAAAAGTTTACTTGACTTATATAAGGGATGACATCCAGAGAAAAAAGTTCTGATTTAACTTATAGCTACACTCCCATTTTACCTGTCACAAATGCCTAACATTAAAAGGCTTAAAAATATATCTATATGGCCTGGTTCTCCATCCAACTGCATATTGGAGCTTCATAAGAAGCTATGAAATTCAAGTATTTTAGTAATCTGTTATTTTGCACTAATTAGCTGATATGTGTGTCTGTTCATTGCGTGCATACAGTTTTGACACTGTTGCTGCCAACAGTCGAGATGTCAATATCCCGCTCTATCGCATCCCAAGGGTGCTCTGTTGGACTGAGATCTGGTGTCTGTGCCTGAGGCCATTTTACTGCAGTGAATTCATTGACATGTTCAGGAAACCACTTTGAGATGAGATGAGCTTGTCACACGGTGTGTTGTCCTGCTCATCAGAAGATGGCTACACTTTGGTCATAAAGGGATGGACATGGTCAGCAAATGCTGCCATCTTTACTAGACTTATATAGTCCCAATCAAATATGGGTACATATACTTCTCAAGATATGATCACATACATATGAAAAATAGCTATAACAGCAACAGATAGCAAGAATGCTAGTTGTTCTTAAAATCTTTCATTATTTACAGCCTTCGACACTGTCGATCACAACATACTGTTATCCCGCCTAGAACACTGTGTCGGTCTGCAAGGTACTGTTTTGAAATTCTTCCAGTCCTACCTGGATAACAGGAGTTTTTCTGTTCACCTTGGTGAACTGTCATCTCCCAGAGCTCCTTTAACTTGTGGTGTACCTCAGGGGTCCATTCTAGGCCCCCTGCTGTTTATTCTGTATTTGCTCCCTCTGGGCGATGTGCTGCGCAAACATAATGTGTCCTTTCATTTTTTTGCTGATGACATTCAGATCTACGTCCCACTGAGGTTAGACTGTAAGGACTCTTTGCAGCCGTTATTCTCCTGTCTGTCGGACATTAAGACTTGGATGGCTCTTAACTTTTTACATCTAAATGAAAGTAAAACTGAAGTCATTGTGTTTGGGCTTCCTAAAGACCCCAACCTTTCCTTTGATTTTATGGGACCCCTAACTTCTGAATGTACTTCCTCCATTAAGAGCCTCGGTGTTACTTTTGACAGTGCTTTTAAATTTGATAAACAAATCAGCTCCGTAGTCAAGGGATCTTTTTATCACCTACGGATTTTAGCTAAAGTCAAGTCCTACCTGTGCAGGAACGATCTAGAAAGGGTGGTCCATGCTTTTATCACTTCACGGCTGGACTACTGTAACTCCCTTTACGTTGGTTTAGATCGTTCCTGTTTGCATCGCCTCCAACTGGTGCAGAATGCTGCTGCTCGCATGCTGACCGGTTCCAAAAAGAGAGACCACATCACTCCGGTCCTCTGCTCTCTCCACTGGCTCCCAGTTGCTTTTAGGATTGATTTTAAAATTTTACTGCTGGTTTTAAGGTTCTTAACGGAACTGCACCTCCTTACCTGGCAGAGCTTCTTAGCATTTACTGCCCTAGGAGATCTTTGAGGTCAGCAGATTTGATGCGTTTAGATGTTCCCAGGTACAGATTAAAGACTAGGGAGAGAGGGCTTTTGCTGTGGCTGCACCCAGACTGTGGAACAGTCTACCCCTCACATCAGATTCTCCACAAGCCTAGGAACTTTTAAAACTGCTCTTAAAACTCACCTATTTTCACTGGCTTTTAGCAAGGTTTAACCTATTGTTTTTAATTTATTGTTTTATCTGTGAGGCATTTTATGTACCTGTGTTTTATAGCATTTTTATTTGTATTTTATTGTACAGCACTTTGGTCAGCCTCGGTTGTTTTTAAATGTGCTTTATAAATAAACTTGACTTGACTTGACTTTATATCCTGTGAATCCATAAAGGGAACATGCAATGTGTGAAAACAGACAGACTGGAAAAACCAGCACTGTGAAATTAACATGTGTTATCATAACAAAGGTCAAGTTGAAGGAAAGATCCGCTGCTGCTAATTTGATAAAAATCCCTCCTCCATGAAAAACTGCAAACACTCAGAGAAATACCAGAGATGCTGTATGTTACACACGTCTTTCTTTCATTGCCTTTTCTGACTGGCTTTCTACTGTCATCATGAAAGACACTCGCATTTCCCTCTTGGCTAAACCTCACATTTGTCTGTGTTTCCAGATAATACGACAGCTCTGATCAGCGGTTAATGGCCAGTGGCATTTTAGTCATTTCACTCCTCCGCTTTCTTCTTCTTCTTTTAAAATAATCTACGCATTTTTTCCTTATCATTAAACCCCAAAAGACCCAGAGGACCTGCAAATGAATCACTCATGCTGAAATACATCTGGGGACAAACAGCCACCGCTGAGATGATGCTGATTCGTGTGGCGTTTGGATGAAATCCAAGCTCGTCTCTGAAACATATTGTGATGCATTCACTGTCTAAGTTATTTGTCTGCATGTACCCAGTCCCCTTCAAGTGATTTTTTTTTCTTTTTTTTGGCCCAAAGATGTCTGCTTTGCCCTGCGTCACTGGACGAATAACCAACAGGATTTGAGGGTGGGGTTGGGGTTCCTTCAAGCTGTCATTTTGCGTGTTCTTCTACGTCACAAGCCATCACCTCTTAACACCAGTTTCTATGGAGAAGAGGGGAAAAATAGTTTTTTCTGTTTATCTTTTTCCTTTATACAAGAATACAGATTAACAAAATGTCCACTGTTTTGTGCAACCGCTATCACAAAAATGTGCACAGTTAGTCAGATATTAAAAGAACCTACAGCATATAACCATTCATCATTTTTTTCACCCCCCTGTCTGTCTGAGGACACCTAAGGGGTACAAACTAAAAAAAACACGGAGTTGCTCTGACCCTGAAAATAGAGGTCACACAAGCTTTATATATTCCATTCAGTGCAAAGAGGCAGAGCCACGGGGGCTTGCCAGACAGAAACAGTCCATTTTAAATGTCCTGCAAACACCGACATATATCATGGATGTTCCGCATATGTTGCGACTGAATACTGCCATCCCATTTCTTCAGGAAATAAACGAGCTTGAGGCAACATCATGACTATGTCAGCATGATGTCCTCACAGTCCCATCCCTTCAGCACCCACTGGCTACATCGAAGGGGCTGTCTTTGCCCAAAATGCATTGAGAAAGGGGAAGATGAGGTTTTGCTTTATAAGGCCAAGCCTGCTGGATTCCCTCAGAATACATTATGCCCCCCTCTGCGCTTTTAAGCTTGCGAGACTATTATCCAGCAGCTCCCAGTAAGTTCTTATCAGTGGCAGCCAGATGGAGAGCACACCAGCAATACCTCAAGACTTGTTGATCGAGCAGTGCTGCCAGAAAGGCCGTCATTGTGGAGCGGTTCTGTGGTTTGAGATTAGCATCTTGGCTTTTTTCCCCCCTCTACATTTTATAATTGCCAAGAGAGGTCTCGTTAATGATCGTTCATTGGTTGGATTTATTTGTCATCATGGACAGCCTGAAGGAGAAGAAAACACTGGCCTTGCATTTTGTATGGTGTCCTTTTTAAAGCATTGGTCCACGTTGTCTTGTCCGCACCTCCACATATTTGGCTTAATAATGGGATGTCACACATGTCCTAATAACCCATCAAATGTAATCTAATCAACTGCAGTATGAGAAGATGTTCACCGAAGGGCTGTCTGCATGATAGGTTTGGCCACACAGACACCAGTACACACTGTCCTCTAGTGCTTCTTACCACTAGTGACAACCCATCCACGAGATGTCATGCAGTAAAAAAAGATTAGACATAAAAGCGGGCAGAGCAGAAATAAGCCCAACATGCAATCAAAAATATGATTGCATGTTGACATAAACTGATGCTGACTGCTCCACCGGCACGCCATGTCACTGCAGAGAAAAGCACAAGAATAGGCATCCACCAGTGCGCAGTCTCTGGTCTCTACCTCAATTCTACCGAAGGGGTAAATACCCACAATGCACTACTTGATGCTTTTGTACTGAGTCCGCGTCACAATGGTGCTCTGACCCACTTTTTCAGCAGCCGGCAGGTTATTTTAGGATTTCATTAGCGGGAACATCAAGGGCAAATGAAAGGTGAAGAAGCTCGTACCCGCAGTCAAACGAACTATCATGTTCTTTTTTTAATGGAATTGGTTTGAGCGTCTGTCCTGTTTTGTGTGCAGCCTGGCTGGCAAACGAATTGCAACCACATTTCAACCAGGTTTAAATGCAGAACTGAGTAACTCTGATGACAAGCGACGAGTTGTCAGTTATGGTTACATGACTTCAGGGAGAACGTGTCACCGCTCCTCCTCAAAAGCACCAGACACCACCTGGAGACAAACTGAGTAAATAAACACATTATCTTAAACTTAAATAACAGATTTTAGTCTGTTTTTTCTATCAAGAAAAATAGTTCTGATCTAAAAAGGCATAATGATTTTCTTTTCTTTTTTACTCTTTTAGGAAATTTGCTGTCATGTTGAATCTTTTCAACTGCTGAACTCCTCATTAATGCAAATATCTAACTAGCCAATCATATGGCAGCATCTTGGTGCATTTAGGCATGCAGACATGGTCGAGACAGTCTCCTGACATTTAAACCAAGCAACAAAATGAGGAAGAAAGTGCTTCGAGGTGAGAAGAAGGCAACAATAACCACACATTACAACTGAGGTATGCAGAAGAGCCTCTCTTCTGGTTTCATAACACATGAAACTTTGAAGCAGATGGGCTACAGTTACAGAAGACCACACCAAGTATCACTCCTGTCCATTTCTGCTGCATAAGCAACATAAAAGCATGGATCCTTCTCGTCTTATACGTTGGGTCATGGGGTTGGTGGTGTAATTGTGTGAGGGATATTTTCTTGGCACACTTTCAGCTCCTTAGTACCAACTCAGGTTCAGGGTTTTCTAGAACATGGCAATGAGTTCATTGTACTCAAACAATCCAAGCAAAAAACCAAATTGTAAGAACGGCACATCATGGTTTTAAATAAAGTTTATCTGCTAGGGTTTTTCTTTCAATATAAATACAAGATATATTTTGTTTGTTCTTATGACAGAGTGGATTATAAAAACATAACAGGGTCTCAATGGCAAAAGTTAAAAGTGGTGCAAACAGAGAAAACTAGTCTTTACATGCAAGACCCATGAACTGGGTGTTATGCACAAGCTGGTACTCATTTTCATCAGATTATCATAGCACATCATTTAAAATCTGTTGAGACCTTCAAACAATAGGCCCGGCACAATACGTTACTCAACATCTCACAATAATCTCAGTAATTATGATACTGATATTAAACTCGCTGTTTTCAAACCCTATTTTCACCCGTCTGAGTGCTTTAGCTCCATTACAAGCCTCGTAATCCTTTATATAACATGTCTGAGGCATTTATTATGCAGCAGTTCTGAAACACCCCACCATTATAACAACAAAACATAACCCCGGCCCATTTGAACTCGCCAGTTCAAACACATTTTACTTGCACCATTAAGACTGTGATTGGTGGTTATTACAAGCTACTCTCTGTCAGAACGTCCAGATGCTCTTTTTGTCAAGGTCAGGATTATTGGAGGTGGACAGGGGAGGAGGCGGGGGTTTAAATTTGTACCCATCAGGCACTTGGAGCCTCCGCAGTGACGTGGCACCTGCAACCAGAAAAAGGCACAAAATGGAGTCCCAGCTGGCCTCACATGAGTGTGAGTCAAAGAGCCGGGGGAGGAATGGAGAATGCTTCAGGCTCGATTAGTCCCACATCGTATTTCCATCTTCTGCTCTGAGCTCTGTCACCCCGAGTCATTAGCACCAAATTCACAGTTGCCATTCTGCAGCATTAGCTGCTGCATGATGCGGCCTGTTTTTTGCTTTTTTTAGAAATGTGCTGATCAACTGTGGAGGCAAAAAAGATATAGTCATCTACCTCAACAACATCGTGCACCTTACTCGCTCTCTGCAGAAAAGCTGCCTTTACACCTCATCTCAGTGATGAGAGAGAGCAGAAGTGACATTGGCATGCCTCAGGAGGTGGGAAGAGAAGAGTGCTGGCAGGAGATACACCCACCCTTTTCCACCTTATGCGTCTGAGCAGACCAGCATGCACCTGTCCCTTCTGGCTGTACACAGCCTGAGAGAAACTTCAGGTCGCTCGCGATTGCCTCCACTGCCATGAAATATCCCTGTGCTGTCCAACCTTTGGATGGGGATAAAAAGACATAAAGAAAAGGATAAAAAGAGATGGAGGCAGCAACACATAATGGGAAATGACTGAATCTGTGCATAACAGAAGAGGGAGGACGCTGGGAGGGAGGAGGGATGTGAACGATAAGCAGATAGCGGGCGTGAGAATGGGAGTGACAGTGACAGAGTCCAATGCAAAGATAAACAGCCTGGGTGCAGCCCCTGTAATGGCTTTGCACAAGTAATTTGTCACTCCATGTGAAAAGCAAACAGCAGGAAAGGCAATGGCAACACTTTACACTGACACTTAAGATTGGCCAAGGATGTCTTACCCATCTGTGTACAAAACTGGCTCGGCCCATTCCTCAAGAGCGAGAAAACACCTTGAAAACGTCCAGCTGCATTTCAGTTGATGAGATTATGTCAGGTTCATTATTTTAACTGGGTTTAGATAATTCTGCCTCCCTGCAAATACAGATTTAATACCTCTATGAAACATCATGTACAATAGGAGTCAGAGCTTCTTGGTACAAACTTCTTTAGACATGAACAGAAACATAACTTAAGTGAAATCTGTAGTGTTTTAATTCCTTCTTTAAAGGCAGTTTTTATATCACTTGTAGTATATGAAACTCTACATAATGAAACATATTTTTTACATCTTTAAAAGGCTTGAAAATGGAAATTAACCAGCCACCATTTTGAAGTAAATGACAAGGGATATAAGCTGTAAACATAATTTAGCATGTGAGCACTGCCATCTTGTGGCCGTTTCCATTACTACATGCATAAGGAAAAAATATTTGCATCAATAAAAAGCAGTTGCCGACATTTTTCATTATAAATGAGAATATTAAAAACATTCCTGAGCCATTGAGGCATCAAGCATAAAGAAATGGGGAAAAAACAATGCTGTGCAAGTCATTCAAATCCAGCAGTTCAGACTGAAACAAACACACAAACAAACAAAGAACAGAATTTTGTGAAGGCATTATGCACCATCTCAATATATTATCACACCAACCATCAACCTATTAAAATGCTCTCTGCAGGACCACCTAGCTGCGGCAGGTGAGAATGCAACAACCTTGACCTTTTCCCCGAGATGGGCAGAAGCTCGCCGTTGGCTTTCATCTGGTCTATTTTCCTGGACAGGTCAGTGTCGCTGTCAATGACCAAAGTGCACCTTTGGGCGTAGCTCACCAGAGTCTCTTCCCCTTGGCGAAAATTGCCAACCAATGAGACCATGTCTTTACCCGCCAGGTGGAGCTCGGCAATTGATGCCGTGTTGGCGATGGTGTTCCGGTCGATTCCAAGATGGCGGAACGCTTCGCTCATGCTTTTCTTCTTGATGAAAGCGGACAGGACTTGTTTGTAGCGGTGAATGACGTACTGGACTCCGGTGGCTTGTGGAAATAGATGACAGGTTATGAGATATATGAGTTGCGGTTGCTTTTTATTAAGTTTTAGTAACAATCTCAACTCTCATTGGACATACATACAAATAATTCAAGCATATAGTTTCAGCCTTTCAATTTATATTTAAAGATTTTATTTTGAAAACAGGGAAATCATCTAATTCACTGTAACATTTGTTTATTTATTCCTATGAATTTTGCTTTTAGGATTCACTAAGCCGCTAATATCCACAAACAAATCTTGCCACTCTTAATTCTGTTACTGATGCACTGATACCGCCTTTGGGTACTTAACTTTACTTTGTAATATTACATCAGCGGTCCCCAACCTTTTTTGCGCCACGGACCGGTTTATGCCCGACAATATTTTCACGGACCGGCAATGAGGTGTCGCGGATGAATACAACAAAATAAAACTAGTGCCGGTACCGAAAAAAAGAAGATTTATTCATAACACACGTGAAAAGACCCAGGAAAACCGAGTTAACGATAAAAACGATAACAAAATAACGTTGAAAACCGATAAAAACCCTGAAAACCATACATTTCACACCTGAGCCTCAACTCTCGCGGCCCGGTACCAAACGACTCACGGACTGGTACCGGTCCGAGGCCCGGGGGTTGGGGACCGCTGTATTACATGACGTTGAAAATGTTACCTGCATCAGTTTGAGTGAAGACCCAAAGAATTAATTTTCAGTTAATGTCCTTTTTAATAAGTCATACACCTACAGTAAGACTGCAGCTGTCTTATGGTGATAGGTGGGAAAACACATCAAACTTGTGTTTTATAACAGCAACTAATTATCTGTAGTGTTGTCTTTATGAAAGTGTGGTTATTATGCAGAACTTGCTGACTGCTTTTCATCTGCCTGCTCAACCAACCAGTTACTGCTGCCTTAAAATGGTGATGTTGGAACAAGACTTAGGCCTGATTCAGACCTAAGTGAATCTTTCTGGAGTCTACAATGTTGCCTATTTAAGTGCCAATGACTGTGCTGGCATTTATGCTTGTGTGTTATATTACGTGTTAATTACTAAGTGATCACTTCACTGTGTTTTATATGTGGTGACAGCTGACAGAAACATGTAAAATACTAGGACTTTTTTCTTCTCCTGGGTCCCTGCTCTTTGTCGTGGTCCGTTTTTTTCGGGGGCAAATACATCTATCCCTCAAGTTTTTGCCACTTCTTTGTACATTCCCTCACTTACATTCAGGAACTCCAGGAACCAGCTGACATTTATGAGTCCTTATATTGATGCTATGTAGGGCTGCACGATTTTGCATAAAATGAGAATCACGATTTTTTTGCTTAGAATTGAGATCACGATTCTCTCACGATTTTCTTTTCCAATATAAATATTTATTGCACTTATTAACTGCACATCAACTTCATAACAGTTGAAACTGAACATAAAAACAATAAATAAACATAAAAACAATAAATGCCTCACATTTTGTGGTTGCCGCAAAATGTTGTACTGCTTGAAATTCCGTCTCCACCATTGCTCGACACTGCGTGTATAGAGCAGGTAGTGCAACAATAGAAAAATAGTTGCAGGACGGCACTGTGTAGCGTTTGTCTAGGGTGTTGATCATTTTCCAAATCCCTCGTTTTGCACAGTGTTGATGGGAGCCATATCTTTGGTCAGGTGATAAGTAATAGCCTCCGTAATTTCTTTGTGACTGCGGGAGTTCGACATGTATAGGGAAGCGCTGTATAAGGTTCCCGTTGTTGATGTTTGGGTGGTTGACCGGGATGGATTTTCTCCTGTCACTTTCTCGTCATCCCTGACGTGTTCTCCGTTGTTTTTCCTGCCAATTTGAGCATCACACGGCACAGCTTCTGTATCACGTGGTATAAGGCTCCGCCCTTGTCATTTGTTGAGCAGGAAGAGTGAGCGCTTGTTTTCATGCAGATTACGTCCCGGATCAAAATGCGGTACAATCGTCGTCGTCTTTTTTTTCTTTTCTTTTTTTTAAATCGTTGTCATTTGGAAATGAGATCGCACATAAGTATGAATCGAGATCGCGATTTTCTAACGATTAATCGTGCAGCCCTAATGCTATGATTATTAATCCTTAGTTTCAGACAATCATTGTTATTCTGCCACTGAGAAATTCAAAAACTGTGCACGAAAAAGGAGCTGGAAATGCATAAAAGCAATCGATGGTACAGGATCTGCCAATCACAATAGTCACCGACTGCATCGACCTGATGTGTTGATACATTTCGAGGGCGGTGCACGTCAGGTTAAGTCGTGAGTTACGGCGTACGGTTTTACAGGAGTTTGTCGTTATGACGTAGCTACAAGTAGACTTCCCACTGAAGCATAAATCCCCAGTTACAAGAATACATACAGCACATGAGTGAAGGATAAGACCAATGAGTACTGATTATACTGATGCATCGCTAAATTCTAGTCAAACTCAACACAAGACAGAATTATTACCTCGTTTCCTGCTGTAGTCCCTCCCTTTCTTTGATCTTTTCTTATCCTTGTGGTGTTTCTTGCGTCTGTGTTCACTAGATGCTGCAGACACTTCCGATGAGTCGGATGCCTCAGAGCCGCTGTCGCTGCTGGTGGAGGAACTAGAAGAAGCTCTTTCTCTCTTTCGAGATTTATTTTCTGAATGCTGCACTCTGCTCAGCTTGGGAGCTGAAAAAAGACCCAAAAAAAAAGGGTATAAGAGACAGTATGATAAATAACTTTCTGTGTAAGATAATATTATACAGTATATGCTGTTTACTTAAGTAGTGTTATAGTAACATCAAAGTTGACCTGGGCAGTTCTACCTACCAAAACATACTATCGATCTAACACCTAGCTGGCTAAAAGACCCCATCTAGCATCATTCACAGCTAGTAACAATTGAAGCAAAGCAACATTATTCAGCATAATATAGCAATATAGGATCAACTTAAATAAATGTATTTATTTAATTAAAAACAACAGTTTATTTAAGATGCTTTATACAGTAAAGATACTTCAATATTATAGCGAAAACCTCAACAATCATCTGATCCTCATACGAGCAGCAGGTGACGATGGCTGATGATGGAACCACAGGGGAACAGGGGAACAGCTAAGAGGCAGTGGGGCAAAGTATGTGCATAAATTTCACATCTTTTATGTTTTTTAAATGTAGTTCTTCAAGTAAAATAACTATAGACTATATAGAGGCAAGTGAAAGTTTTAGGATAGGCCTCATAAAAAAAAGGCCTGTAGTACAGTAAAGAAAGAGTATACTTCACTTCAGTTACTGACTTTCAGTCACAGGACTGGGGGCAGCAAACGCTGGCATGGAGCGGTTACTTGTGAGGTTTTCAATCTGGCTCCTCAGGAACTTGCGGTCCTGCATCAAATCCTCCACCTGCCTCTCGAGAGCACCGATGCGTTCTTGTTTGCTCTCCAGCATGCACTGCAGCTTGGTGATGGTCAGCAGCACCCTCGGGGGAAGACCCTCTACTTGGGAAGCAGCTAGAAAAGACAAGACAGCCACACAAAAGAGGATTAGAAGCACACAAGTTAAACTTCTGTCATTTTTCTATCAATTTTTGTCTGTAGAAAGGATGGTGTGCTTTTCAGGCAGTCGTTTCAGTATTTGTTCAGGATGAGAAGTTAAAATCAAACAAAGAATTACCTATTTTCTTAACTACCAACATGTTTACATCACTGCTAAGCCAGAGGCGGATGCTGGCTCGGCTTAAAGGACCATAACCATAAAAAGTAAACTACATGAAGCAGCAAATACTGTGAGAGCTTCCCATACCAGACATGGCACTGCTGGGTGTGTTGTCCTGAACAGCATCTGCTGATGCTCCCGTTTGAAAATTCTCCCACTTAATGATACGAAGGTCGTCTTGCTCCTGCTTTAGCCAAGCAGGAGAGCTGAGGCGCTCTTTGGTCCTCACGGAGCTGGAGTCGATTTCTACACAGGGCGAATAACATGACGGCTCCTGATGCCAAACAGATGACATCTCTTTAAACCTGGATAAGGACAAGAAGTGGGTACCATGAGCCAAAAAGGTCAAAGGCTAAAGGACAGAATGATGTAGGCTTTCCTATATGGATGACACCCCAGAGAGAACAGGTTTTTCACCAATCAGAAGATTGGCGGTATAAATGACACCTCACCTATACAAGTGCCCATTGTGAAGACAATGAATCTCAAAAATCACTCCTGATGCATTTATCAGTGAGCGTGATAGATTAAGTGCTTAAGCCTCAGTCACACAGTCCTTTAGACCAGCTAGCAACCCCCTGGCAACCACCTGTGATTAGGGAAAGGTGTATATTCCACAATTATTTGGTGAGCGGGTGCTGACTGTTGCTACTGGTTTCACCTTTTGAAACATGTGGGTTGTAATGGTAAGGTAGAACTTTAATTTTGTTTTTTAAGGCAAACATTCGCAGTGTAAAGTTTGTGTTGCACTTTTTAGGGTTGGATTATCCCATGGTGAGTCGTTGGTGAGTATTTTCATTTTCCATGCAAACTATGGGCAATCTGCTAGTGACCAAAGAAAGGAGGTTTTTGGCGCAGCAGCCTCTTTTGACCGATTTCATGTAGCAACAGCCAGAAACCTCCAGCAGCCACCCACCAAGCAATAGGGGAACACTAGTCTCTAGGCCTGTGGAGGCCTTCAGTATTGGTACTAAACCTAAAACAACTTTTACTGTGTCACTGAAATTTCAGTGTTACATTAATGCAGGAGCATAGGGGTAATGCAATATCTGGAGAAACACTGATTAAAACAACAAAGCAACTGAGGAGTTTTTTCAAAGTTGCAACAGTACTGCTCAGGAGAAGACTGAAGTGCTTCTAGGGAACCAGAATCAAGTTACAAAGCCGTTTTGACGTCACTGTAACAAGGGCTTCAACTTCTGGAAAAAATGGCAGTAATGTCAGGGACTCATATGTAGCCACAGAGAAGGTGTCTCATCACGTGCACTGGTCATTATTTACAAAATGTCGACACATTTTAAATTATATTTACTGGTTTTGAGAGTAGTATTCAGCAAATGTAGTACTTCCTATGCTGTTCAATGGGACCATGCTCAAATGTTAACTAGTCATTACTACAGAAAGAAACCAGAATTCTTTGATTACCAACAATCTTGAGTTTGACTCTGCAAAATCATCAGCAAATTTCTGTTTATGGAGATTTACAGGATGCCACTGTATTTCTTTTGGTTTAAGTACTATTAATGGATACGTGGACTTATGCCCTTCATCATTTTACTCGATCGTGGCTCAAGAGTTGGCAGTTCGTCTTGTAACCGGAAGGTTGCCGGTTCGAGCCCCGGCTCGGACAGTCTTGGTAGTTGTGTCCTTGGGCAAGACACTTCACCTACCGCCTACGGGTGATGGCCAGAGGGGCCGATGGTGCGATATGGCAGCCTCGCTTCTGTTAGTCTGCCCCAGGGCAGCTGTGGCTACAACTGTAGCTTGCCTCCACCAGTGTGTGAATGTGAGAGTGAATGAATAGTGGAATTGTAAAGCGCTTTGGGTGCCTAGAAAAGCGCTTTATAAATGCAATCCATTATTATTATTATTATTATTATTATTATTATTATTATTATTACTCATGGTAAAAGTGACCAAAGTTTAAAATGAAGAGGTTGGCCTATGTGCAAGTAATCCCTGTGAGCCAAGGTTCAGCCTCAGGTTTCAGACAGCTCTCAACACTCACAGTTTTTCATTATTGGTTCTACATGATGTCAGCAAGAGATGATACAAATGAGAATAATTCTGTACATTCGGTCAAACATTAAGACAATGAAGCATCATGAGGTTTATGGACTGCCTGATGCATAACACAGTTTTAAAAATGGATCATTTAGTATTTCTTTATTGTTCAGAAAAAATAAGCAAATGTGATTTATAACTATGAAAAAAGTCAACCACCCTCTGTTCCTGCACAAAGCTACGGGTTCAAACCAAAGAATTACTCTCATGTGGTGGCTTGCATTGTTACAATGTTTACCATCAACAGCTGGCTGCAAGTAAACCTGCACCAAAGCTGTATCCATGGCAACTTGACATGATCTTGTAATTAAGCGATGTGTATCTTGTAATTAAGAGATGAAGATCTTGCAATTATGAGATATTTTTAAAAGATGCAGATCTTCTAATTATGAGATGGTACGTTAAAATTACGAGCTACAGAAGTCATAATTACGAGATAACATCACCACTTCGTGCAACGTGCTACTGAGCAAATAAAGGGTTGATGTAAAACTGAAACATGACTCAATGAGCTTTAGTACCTGAACAATGCTCACGCAGTATGACGACCCTCTACGGCCTCATTTAATGCATGGCTGGCTGCATCAAGAGCTGTCGCTCAAAATTAACATAACAAAGGCGATATTACTATCACGCTGTAGGTCATGCACAGCAGGCTTTAGTCCATATGTAGGTCTGAGGCACATAGTTTTAGCTGCAGTCAGGTTTACTCTGAGAAGAAAATAGATTTTATCTTCTAGATTCAGTTGTAAAGAAAGTACATTTTCCAGATGGTATGTAAGGATGCACCCAGTTTTAGAAGTGTTGATGACTGAATTTGTCATCTGGATGAAGGACTGAAACAACTATTATTTATTAATTAGCAATGCTTAAAATAGCTTGAAATAAACTAATAAGCAGATATGACTTTTGTAATAATGAAAGAAAATGAAATCTGTTTATGCATTATGTTCATTAAAGGAAAGATGAACAGGATATTTTATTTTGCAATTATGACCTCTGTATTTCATAATTTTGATTTACTGCCTCACAATTACAAAGAAAGGTCATCAGATGCTTGATTAGAAGTTAAATTATTATTTAATTTACCTCTATTTTAACATAACATTATGCAGGATACCTGAAGAAGTTAGCGTTTTTTAATGTAGAATGACTCATGCGGACTCTCAAGGAAAACAACCACAGGCCTCCATCAACAAATTCTTTAAATTCAAGAAAAACACAGTTGCATTTCTGATTACAGACAAAAATATACCAGTAAAATATGCCAGTTTCTGTTTCCCATCATCATCATCATAACAGATCCAGAGGTTGACAGTGAGTCTAAAACACAGAGGTGCAAAGTTTTCCACTGTGAGCTGGCTGCAGGGCTTGCAAAATTTCATAATCCCTGGTAGCCCTTCGGGCAGGCACTCTTCAGTTTTTGGCAGCCCAAAATAAATTTAAGTAGCCCGAATAAAAAAAAAAAAAGAGGACAATTTTTTGATTGATGTTTTGTTTCCCTTACAATATTATACTTTAATGTATAATATTGTAAGGGAAACAAAACATCAATCTAAAAATATTTAAAACACAAATTACAACAACAATTTCAACCATCAACTCAAATCTTTGGTTCTAATTGAACAGAAATTTCTATGAACTTGTAAGAACTGTGTACAACATGAATCAGTCTGTGTCAGATCCTGAATTTGAAATTTCCACTGAAATCATGGGTAAGTGGAACCTAGATCTAGGACATTTGCTTTTTGAAGTTTGCAAAGACTGCTAAATTTTGCCAGTGGTAGTTCACTCTTTGCAACATAGTACGCTGTTCTAAACAGATTTTTCAGGACTTCTTGTTATGCTTGGTTTACTTTTAGTATGTTTTTTGCAATTGGTGTTTGTTCTGGGAAAGATATTGCAGACTGAGCAATAATGTATTTCTTGCATTTCTCATGGGTTCTGATGGGGTCTTTCTTAAAATGACTGGTCCCAGTAACAAAGGCGCTTGTCGACTCAGAAATCGAGGGAAACTCACGACACACCCGGCAGAACATTATGTTATTTAGCTCATCATATTCCAGCCACATAAATTCTTTTGTCCATGAAACCAAAAAAGCTGCGCTTTCTTTTTCCCTCATTGTCTGATTTGTCATAACTTTTCCGTTTTGTGGTAGGCTTTTCATTGGCTGCCCCTTCTTCACCCTGACCTCTCTTGTTTGGCTCTGCAGAACTAAAATACCTGCCTAAAGCCATCTGCTCTTACACACATACTTACATAACGATCAGCAATTCTCTGCGCAATCAACCTCTCACATGTTTAAACTTGCTGTAGGAGATTTCACTTGTCATGTTTGATAGTAAGCTAACGATTGATAAGACGATGTCAGAGGAATTGGTGCGCAATTAATCTGTGACTTACCAATTAGTGCTGCCGCTCTCCACACACAGTTCGCGCGATCGCAAAGTGAAAGTGAAAGCAAAAAACAAGCACAAATTCAAATGCGATTTCAATGTGTCACATATTGACAGTGGCTCATCGATGCCAATGACATAATTACTCAGCTAAATTTGTGAAAGATTGCAAAAGCATTGACATATCTTTCATTCCTATGATAGCCCGACGGGCAGGGCTGAGATGGATTTTGGTAGCCCGACTGGAAAAATCGCTAGCCCCGGGACGTCGGGCTAGCGATTTTGCGAGCCCTGGGCTGTTACCAAACATGGGAATGGTCACACATGGACTTTGTATAGTGAGAGCAGGTGTTTAAGCTCTGCATAGTTTAACATACTAACCTGAACGTATATGGCCACAATTATTGGATAAAGACTATAAACAAAGATAGACAGAAATGTGGCAGATGCACCATTTTTTAAACAGAAAAAGAAAAACAAACATGTTTGCATGAAAAAAAAGCAAACAAAGAAACAACACAATAAAGTTTATAAGAAGAAGAGGTCACCAGGATGGATGTTCATATTTGAGCTGGCCGAATATCTTAACCTCTACACTATTGAATTATTCACTACCGGAAACCAACAACAGTTTCTAAAGGGTAAAATTAATTTTGAGTAGAACTGATTTCAGCTTTTTGGTTCAACCCAAATAATCCTAGCTTCTCATGTGGTCCCTTGGGAAAATTACTGCCCACCCCTGGTGTAACATCACAAAAACATATATGCTAGTGTGGGCCACAGGCCTCTGGTGGGATATGAGGGTACTGCAGGTAGGCCACAAATCTATTTTCTTCTACATATCCAGTACATGTCGTGTCAGTACATGTCATGGAGGGCTGGAACCTATCCCAGCTGTAATAGCGTGAGAGGCAGGCTTGACCCTAGACAGGCAGTTAATCCACTGCAGGGGCCACACTCATTTACAATAAATACATTTTTTATTTGGTTAACTGAAATTCAATCAATTAAAATCAAATTTCTATTAAATGTTTGTGTTGTACTTCTAAAGAACTTTTGATGAAGGTTTTCTAATTTTATTTACTGGGTGGACTAAGATTTTCACATTTCAAACTATGTTCAGACATAGATGTTCAGACACCTTTCATGGATCAGGGAAGGCTGCTTGCTACATTTTCTGCCCCTGAATGAAACACTAAACAGCACTATGAGATCTTCAATCCAAATTATGAGATAATCTCTTCTGTGCTAAAACACTGAAACAAAAACGCTTAGTTAAAAGTACATGTATCATTAGTTATTGTTTTAATCAGTAGTTATTATGAATATCCACAGTGTGTCTTTTATCCTGTGTCCCTCCTGTTATCCCCCATGGGTTGCAGTAGATGGCTCCCCCTCCCTGAGGGTTGCCGGAGGTTTCTTCCTGTTAAAAGGCAGTTTTTCTTTCCCCTTGTAACTAAGTGCTTGCCTATAGGGGGCCTCTGACTGTTGTGGTTTAATTTTATCCTAATATTGTGGCGTCTTTACCTCCCAATGTTTACCTTAAAGTGCCTTGAGGCAACTGTAACTGTGATTTGGTAATATATCAATCAAATTGAGCTGAATAGTATATAAATTGCAGAAATTATTCTAAATTTCACTATGTGTGACACTTCATGGTAAAAAAAACAAAACAAAAAAAAACAATGTATTAGATGACGCATTAATTCTTTAAAGAATCTACCTGATGTTTTCAAAAGTAACTGCCTGCATTCACATCTGAAACACAGTAATAATGCATGAGGAATAGCGAGGAATAGCAACTTCTGAGTATCTATACATAAGAATAATGCACTAAGTACATTAATGGAACCATTAAGGTATTTTTATCCTCTATAACTGACATCACATTGATCAGAAATTGAGTGCAGTTAAATAAGTAAGTGACCCGAGTGTTAGCTTTTCATGACATCAGTGGGTTTGTGGGCCACTGGTAAATGATTGATGATTAATGATTGACAAATAAACTAAAAATAATCTGTCTGCTTTACTGCTGCAGTGAGCATTGCTTTTACCTTTGTGCAAAGGCCTCATCATTTATTAATCAAGAACCATGAGTTCATAACATATCACGCATTACTACACTCAGTAGGACATCATGAAAGAAGCACAAGTTAATCATTGACTTATTATGCCCTAATTTCTGCTTCACTACAGTGTTATGTTGTTTTTTATTTCAATTTTCTAATTTTTTGTCACTTATTAACATTAAATGTACTTTATTAGTCAGGAGAGGTTTCGTGAATCAGACACACCTTTGCTGGAAAGTTGTGGAAAAGAAACTCCAGGTGGAAAATATTTTTGAGTAGTGCAACGACCTTCGATCTAAACTGATGTATGTTTTAAGCTAAATTCTAGTGTTTACTGTCAATGACTTCTGGTAGAAGTTTCAAATGCGGCTCAGCCTCCTCACATGCATAAAACAAATAGCTGCTTCTGCAGATAAAGAAAGCTTTGTTGACCATTTCTACTGTTGCACTTACAGTGGGATCAAATATCAGAGGCTGCCTGCAACACATGCAGACGCACACCCTGTAATTTACAAGACTTTGAAGGGTGTGCTTGGCTCTGTGTTGAAACCATAAAAACTCTTCAAGGTAGGCAGAAGAGTGGGTGACAAGTTATAAAAGAAATGTAAATAACATGACTTGTGAGTTTAGACACTTTTCTCTTTACATAATGACTTTTATGACACCAAATGAACTCAAAATTGGTTTCTATCAATCAAACTTTTCATCTGAAAGCAGCAAAGTGTAGCATGTACAATTATGCACTGAAAACCAAAATGATCTCATGTCTATTCTCAAAGCTTAGCAAGACTAAAAGGAAAGGTTTAAGATGGTAGTGAGACTTGCTATCATGTATGGTTTGGAAACAGTGGCATATGAAAAAAAGAATTGGAGGTGACGTAGCTGAAGATTTTCAAGGCTAACATTTTTACTGGGAGTAACCAGAATGGACATGTCTAGAAATGAGTGCTGCAGAAGGACGGCTCTGTTGAATGTTTTGGAGACAAAGTTCGAGAGGCAATGCTGAGATGGTTTGGACATGTGCTGAGGAGAGATAGTGGATATTTTGGACAAATAATGTTGAATATTGAACTGGTGGGTAGGGGGATAAGAGGAAGACTACAGAGAAGATTCATGGATGTAGTGAAGGAGGACATGCAGGTGGTTGGTGTGACAGAGGAGGATGCTAGGGATAGAGGGCGATGGAGGTAGATGATTTGCTATGGTAACTCCAAATGGGAGCGGCTTAAAAAGTACAGTAGAAGAAGAAGAAGAAGAAGAAGAAGAAGAAGAAGAAGAAGAAGAAGATGAGGAGGAGTATTGTCAAAGCTTAAGTATTTAACTGAATTCTGAAAAGAATGTAGATACATACAATTTTCTGTTAGAAATATGAAGCTTTATTTACTGGAAGTTGGGCCAAAACTGAAGCAGAATTTCTCCTCATATCCAAGCTCTTAAAACAGTGAGGCCAAAACATTTCCCATAATGCAACAGAGCAGCACCTTTCATTTTCAGTTGTAGTACAGTAATTCTGCTTAAACACTGTATAAAATTCAACCACAAAAAAAAGAAAAAAACAATGAAATCACAACACACTGACTAAATGCAAAGCAAAAATGGTTCATCATACGTCTCCATAAATTCCTGCACCAGCAGACGCCAATCGTGAGAGACTGGACAAATGTCATACTTTGAATCGGTTAACTTATGTAAGAAAACTGCCTTTTAATGAATGCAATATATGTATATAGTCTTTAAATCGTTGAAGGCTGGGCCAAAAAATGAAGCAGCTATGTCAAACCTACATTTCCCAGAATGCAACCAAACTGCATTTTTTGTAGTCAGTGTCCTCATTGTATAATTTTGCTCTTGCAACTTTTCTGGAAATACTAAAGTTTTGATTAAGTCTTAGCGACTTAAAGTTATGCTAAATTATGTTAAGTTGTGTCATTCGGCCCCATTTAATACAACATAATTTAACAGGTGTTAAATGGAAGCAAATTCAAGTTCAAGTGGTTCCCATGTGGCAAAGAGTTGTTGTCTAAACCTCCTACGATCAAAACCGCTCAAGCTGAAATATTTAGGCATCATTATAGATCAGAATTAGTCATTTAAAGTGCACATTCAAAAGCCTGCATCCAAGCTAAAGCTTAAATTAAGTTTAGGAGTAAATCTTTATTCCCTGCTTCCTGGAATGATCTACAGAAGGAGCTGAAATATTGTCCGAACTGTATATTATTCTCGAGTTTGAATCCATTTTTTAAAGACATGGGAAAATATTTCTCTTGGCCAATTTGACTGCTTTTGATGTTACTCTTGTTATTGCATATGGTTTAGACCTGTGTGTTCACTCCCCTCTGCTGAATGTCTTGCGATGTTTGTGGTAATTTCATCTAACCTCTTGGCCAAATCTCTCTTGAAAGAGATTTAATGTCATCTCAATGAGACTTTTACCTGGATAAATAATGAATGTATGTATGTGTAAAATCAGCAAAATTAACACATAGAATCACAACATCGTGAAAAAATGCTAATGACACATCTGCATTAACTCCTGCATGAACTCATATTTATATATATATGTATTTACTAGGTATCTGATCTATACCAGTTATCGGTCGATAATTTTCAGTATTGCACAGCATTAGTGTAAGATTTAATGGCTGCAGCCACAAGAGAAGTAGGTGCTCCATTCCTTAATGCAGTATATCAAGATGACAGTAGTTTATCTGCTTGTGTAAACTGGAGGAAGTGGACATCACTGCTTTACTTGGTGTTTCCATGGAGATGTTGACTAACTCTTTAACAAGCTGAAGCACCAAAATACAAGTAAGTGAGTGAGTGCTGCAGTGATTAATCTAAGTCCATAAAACATATTAATATCCGTAAGGTGATCCGAAGCTATTAAGAGAAAAACATGGGGCTCAACGCAGAAGCAAGACTAATGTTATTTTTTTAACCTCTATGTTAATTACAGAAGCATAAATGTGTTTGGCAACTGTTTTAAAGATGCATATTTAGCATGACAGAAGTTACAAACCTTATAAAACACACAAAGGTGCAACGTTTAGAAGACTACACAGGCTAACCATGTCTCCTTGCAGTGGGTTTAATTAGCTCCTACCAAGATGGATGCTAATGACTGTAATTACCAGCAAAAAAGGGGAAAGGGGAGCAAGCAACAAAGCCGGTGAAACACGCGGGACAACGTACCTTTAAGAGAGTCCAGCGGATAAAAGTGGAGGTGATAATGTCGTCCTGTTTGTCCTCCTGTGAGCTGAAAATTCACCTGAAGTAAATCACTTGGTTTGGAGGGAAATATAAACAGAGACGGGTGAGAAAATGAGAGACTACTGTAACGTGCATGTCTGGCAGAGGGGCGGAGCCATGGAGCTGCCTTCAGGTGCTCCACAGAAAGTCAAGCTTCGCGTAACTCTAACTTTGATTTCAAAACTGTGGTGCTGTCCTTTCAGAGGTATAGCCAATATAACTGGTTGCAAAGTTCTTGAAGTAACAGGAAATCATTAGTAGAACTCCATGATTATAAAAAGCAACTTCTGGATGTAACAGTTGGAGTTCCATATGTTCTATATATCCAATATGTACCTTTTGCTGATGAGTTTTACACCGGATGCCCTTCCTGACCTGTGTCTCCAGCTGGAAACAAACCAGACCTTTTACTTGCCAAGCAAATGTGTTCCAAGCATTGTTTTCTAGCCCTCTGGTAATGTATTAAATACATTGTTGGACGTTGTTAATAATTAAATAACAATGGTGTTATAATTAGTGGAACAAAGATTGAAATGGTGGCTGAATCAAATTTCTTACTAGCAGATTATAAGCTCTTTTGGAAATATAAGATATGGTAAATCAAATCTCAAAAAGCATTTTCTTTTTTGAGTCTTGCTTTATCTCAGTTATTGTTCTGAGCTATGGGATAAAGCATATGACCTTAATGTGAAAACCTTAAAAACATTATAGAAGGAGCAACTAGGATAATAGCCAAGATGGGTTCAGGAAATCACACCAACAAATTATTTCTGAGTTTGTAAAACTTTAAGGTGTGACTGACTTGTGATCAAAATTTGATTAATCATATTCAAAGCAGTGGCCATTTGAGGCTAGCTCCAAAAGCATATTGATTGTGATACGATATCCAGAGCTAAAAAGTCAAACTTGAAATCATTAAAAATAATCTTTGGATAGTTTGGACAGTCCCTTTCAAAAGACAACATAAAAGATGGACGTTTCCAGTGTTTTTTGGGAGGATTTTATGAAAATGAGATCAAAGCGAAGCAATGAGACAAAACTGAGTGAATTTACATTTCATGTCTTGCCATTTACACGCACATAGCATAAATGTATATTTTAAGTAGTTACCCAAAGTATGAAACTAGTGAAAATGATTTTACGTTGAAACCATTTCACATTAAAATGAAAAACAATCATAAATACGTTAATTTCCGAGTCTTCAGAAATAGGTCTGTTTCTTCTTTGGGGCCAAATAACCTTTAGAGAAAACCCTGACAGCCACAACTGCTTGGTCATCTTTGGTCTTCACATAGTTCTTGCAAAGCTTTGATGTGTGTCTGGGCTCATTATTCATCTCCATGGCTGCATTCACTGATGAGTTGCAGATGCCAATCACCCATGATCTCCCCAGAAATGACTGCAAATGTGTTTCTAGATCTTTAAACTTTCTAATTATACGACCTCAGTTGTTTTAAACCTCAGTCACACTATCACCAGAGTAGGTACTTTAAGTGCAGAACTAAAATAGGAAATAATATTTATCCAAGTTAGGATAACCACATGTTTTAAGAGTTGTTTTTTTTAAGTGTGTATTTCTTTTCTTTCCCATCTTGCACAGAGAGAATTTTCTCTGGCTGGTGTTGTATGGCTCTGATCACCCCAAATTTATGTTCCAGTGTGAGTCAAAGAGTAGGTACTTGTCTGTGTCTGGGGTTTCTGGTAAATTTCATTACTGAGGCTTCCATCTTCCTCAGTGCACACAACAATAGTAACCTATTTTCTTTGTTTTTTATTTTTTTATCCACTGAGTTAGTGTGTTTGTTGAATGTTAACGAATATTCTTACAATCTCAAATATATTTTGAGGTTAATAAACAAAAGCTCAACAGTTACCTCCCAACTTGGTTGGGAGGTAACTGTTGACAGTTACCACATGTCAAGGTAACTGTGTCCTTGACATGTGAACATTTCCCATTTTGATTTCCTAAATTAAATTAAATTACATTTACATGCTGTTCCCATATTTCCCACTGTCCTCGAAGGCAGCAAAGGGGTGGTGACAAACTTGAAGGCGGGGTGTCCTTTCACGGAACATAAAATTATAGTAACATTTTTCCCATTCACTTGTAACATGTTCAATGTTCATGTTCCAGGCCATCTGGATTACTGAGGTATGAATAAAGTCAGACATGATGATATTAAAGGAAACTTTATTAGCAGTAAGACTAAAACTCTTTGGCTATATAGAAGCTAATAAGCAGGGTGATGCTGTGACTATCTCATGTGCTGTAAGTCATTTGAGTATCTTTTTGCAAAATGTTTATAATAGTGGTCACTCATAAGAATAAATCTCAGCTGCCATTAACGGACACATAAATGACGCAGACATCAGATTCTCCAGACGTTAAACATCAACCTGAACATCACGATCAGATTTCTTTTCACATAACCTCCAAGCAGTATACTAAATAATGCTCCGTATTAAACGCTCTTCTTTGTTAGTCATAAAATATAAAAAAAAATACATGTATAACAAGGAGACGTGTATTTGGATTTGTCAAGTCTTTTTTGCAACTAAATATATATCAATATATAATTTCTTTCAATGAGCAACTGATACAATATATAACCGCTGCTGTGAGAACAGTTCAGATTCAAGTCCATTGCATTGCATAGCCTTCATGATACCAGCTAATACTCCTTCAACTCAAACTTTCACATTTCTTCATTTAAAAGCACAAAGCCGTGCTGACTGATTGCATTAGTTATAACAGGCACAGTTTGGGTCACGGAGGGTGAAAAAGGTTAAAGAAGTATTTGATCTAAAGAAGCATAATACTTACATGAAGGTCTCAATAGATTAGTGAATGCAAGAGAATCAGGTAGCGAAGCAAATACGGGTCTTATGTTTTTAACATCATTATCTTATCAAGTCTTAATCCACCTGATCACACCACGCTCAATCTAATTGATTCAGTGTGACTACAGCTGGCTCCTGTTTGTGTTGTAGAAATCTTGGTGCTTTATACTTGTCACTATATAAATGCTGGTTAATTAAAGATTAAAAATTGACTAAGAAATGGACAGTAATTGTGAGACACAGCTTCACTCACTGATAAGTTCTAAGTAAGAGAATCAAGGTCAGTGTCTGTGAAGGAGGTCAAATAGAGAGCCAACCACATTAACAGTAAGTCAGTTTGGACAAGACATGAGCCAAGTTAATTATTTAATCGCCCCACCACCCTCCTGCTCCGGTCACAATATCATACAGAGAGACCGAGTGAAGTTAGTTTGTTAACCAGACAACCCTTGTCCTTCCTGCCTGCCTCTCTGGCTCTCAGTGGCAGATAGCGAGAAGGAGGCGCTTAAAGTCACCGCCGCACTCGTCCCTCAGGGCGTCCTTCAGGGACACATCATACTTCTCCAGGTACATGTCTTTGATGGTCTCCAAATCATACTGTTGAAAAAAGAGAGAACCACAAAATTAAATTAGCCTTTATGTCGAGCCTGCCAGAAGTCAACCCATGGGAATTTACCAAATATAATATGATGGAAATAATCAGTTTCAACTTGACCCTCTAGCAAATGTGGAGAAGACAAACTCATGTTTAAAGTTCCACTCACACAGCCCTAAAGGCCGGTCAGCGATTCCCTAGAAACCTCTGGTCACTAGGGAAAAATGTGTATTCCCCAACTGGTTGATTAGCAGTCACTATAAGTTACTGGGTGAAAGTGGTCGCAAAGACGGTGCAGCATCGACAACCTGGAGTTGCTAGGAGTACTTCCCAGTATCACTGGATAACATCCGGGAGTTAATTCTGAAATGGTGCTTCTATTCAAATTGCTGGTAACTGCAGTGACCAAAGCAATCACATAGAAGTTTTAGTTGCAGCAACATATACCTGTTTTTGCGACCAGTTTTTACAAAGCTAGAGCCACCAGTCTTCTGCAACCACTTGCCAACCACTTTGGGAATACACATTTTTCTCCAGCAACCAGTAGTTACCATGAGGTTACTGACTTTAAATCTCTATGGGTAGGGCTTATACATCAGTTTCACAGTGACTGTCAGAAACCTAAAGCAACTACTCACAATTTATCTAGAATACAAATTTTTCCATAGTGACAAAAGGTTGCCAGGCAGTTGCCAACTGGTCTCTAACCTACGTGACTGGGGGCTAAATCATTTACATTTTCTGGAGTAGATTTCTGATCCACATTCTGCACTTGTTTGAATTCTTTTTGATTTGCATTTAAAAATGTCTTGTATACTGTACATTTGTATTTTAACATAAACCAGGGGAGAGGATTTTCCAGAGTTTGCCTGAAGATGGCAGTGAACAGTCTTATAAGTGACTTTAAAGTGTAAGAACATACATACTGTAAAAACATGTAATAATCAGTGAGCTGTTTAGTAATCGCAGCATGTTGTGAATGTTTTTAATAATCTTTTATCGGATATTTTAGCTTGACAGTCTTTGGTCCCTTCTTATAAACAAGGTCATGCATCTTTAGCGGCATTACCTCGGAGCGACACACAATGATACGAATCAGGGTGTCCTCATCAGTGCCTGCTCCTTTCATCGCTTTGTTCAGACGTCTCGCGAAGTAAAGCTGGGGATTCTTGGCAACTCTTACTGTGAGGAGGAGGAAAGGGTTTCATTAAATTCCACAGCACATTATGAACCATATGTTCCTGCAGCAACAATTTCTTTTTCTTCAATATGCTTATTAAACACCAAACTTTTATTTACATAGCACAATAGGAGTTTACCCAAAGTACTTTCCTGTCATCTAGTATACAAAAAACTAGCAGATTGCCATGTGATTTTGATGCTACCACTGCTAGAATCTTCTAAATCAAATCAAATCAAAAAATCATAGATTTTAATATTGACAGCTTTCTAATTCATACTAACCGAGAGCAGTGTAGCATTTTTTCAGTGTCCCTCCAGTCTCGTTCTCAATGGCATCGAGGATTTCAGTTCCAGAGAGCTGTAGAGAGAGAGTATAACTAGCTGAGTTAAGCACTGTAAATGTCTTACAGAGTAGCCTTTCACTTTCCACATACAAAGATTTCTTATGTAGTGATTTGTTAGGAGGTGTCAGGAAACAGTGATGTGATATGTACAAGCTGATATGCAATATCACTGCAGCAGCGGGCACAAATACCAACCTGCTCATATATCTTGAAGGTGGCCTGGAGCTGCAGGTAATTTCTGGTGGCCAGGATGTAGGTGAAAGTGGATTCGTCTGTCCCAAAACGGCCTTCACCAGCCTGCATCAGTTAATGTTTTTCAGTGTCAATAAATCTACTACGATGCCATTATGAAGAATTTAAAAATGAAACTGTACCTCAAACAGGGCAATAGCATCTTGTTCAGCCAAATTCTCATCCACCTCATAACTCTCATCTCTGTTGCCCTGGAAGAAGACAATTAAGAGGACTTTGGTCCTTATTTAGGTCTATTTCTCAAGCAACTTTATCTGGTCTCCGTTTTACTCGTGAGAGGCTGTCTGGATGTTGGCCAGTGTGTGTGTGTGTTCACAGGGCACGGTTTGGCGAAGGGAGAGTGAGCTCGATTTCAGTCCAGGGACAGATGGGAGGAATTTAGTTACACGAGTAGAGTAGAAAGTCAGGGCCACTTACCTCCAAAAGAGCTGTGAGAAGGTTTCTGACATCCCCGCTTGTATCTCCCTCGATATCGGCTTCAAGATCACGCTCGTGCACTGCAAGAGTGACACCGAGAAAAGTCACAAAGCATGAGGACCACCAGATATTCTTTTACCATACGATACAAGTGTGTTGGTGTTTTTTGGATAGTATTTTATGTTAGTATATTCCTAGATTTCATCCACCGCTTTAGCCATTTCCTGCAACCATTCACCTATTCCCCTTTCCTTGCTGTGCATAAAAGTGTACAGCAGCAATCAGAAAACTAGTTAGTAGTGTAAAGTGAATTAGTGCAGTTAGCTGCTTAGTTAGCTTCACAAATAATATTGGAAGCACAGCACATGACTCAAGTAAATATTTTCACATACATCATCATAGTCCTGTTAAATGACATTTTCCCCTGAGTACTTTTAGTAACTAACGTAACATAAAAATACTTAAAATACTAAAGCACATTAAACATGTATCTTAATAAAGTTTTCAGATTACATTGCTAGTGCATTGCCATTATCCAATGATGTTGGGCAGCACTTTAAACTATTAGGATTGGGCACTGGAATGATGGCATCTTTCTAACAAGCTATTATTTATCTTTATAGCTGAGGTGACCAACAGACCAATTACTAGACAAATCTAGTGGTCTTTCTAGATTTGTCTGACCGTTTCTATTTTACTCTGTGCAACATTTGTCATATTTATGGTATAGTTATATTAACATGCACAGCCTTTTCCTTTGTGTTTACAGTCAATGTATGGAAACAGGAAGACAACTTATTTAAAGATTTTCCAACCAGCCTTTTTATTTTTGAATACAAACCTTCTTTTACTTGAAGTGAGAAAAGAAGATTTTATTATTATTTTATTATATTTAATAAATTAATAATAAAAATTGTTGAACTACTGTTGAATTATACTTTTGGTGTTTTATTTATCTATTATGCTATTCATTATTGGCCTGTAAAGCATCAATAAAACATTTGATAACTATAACATGGTGCTTGACTACTATATGGAAGCTTGCTATTACATTTAATAATTTTCTCATTATATGTTTATTAGCAGTGTGCCCTGCATATGCTATTGTGCTAGCTTTATACTGTCCCAAGTAAAACAACAATACCTAGCAAAGTCAGCAAAGTCATCGCTCACGTCTATAACATGCAAGCTTTAGCTATCAGTGTGCTAACATAGCATATTAGCTAGTTCACCCGAAGAACAAGAACAAAGCATGTGCTATGCTAATAATCTGTTCAGCTAACTAGCATAGCCACAGGCTGATTAAATGCCACCAAACACATCAACCAAAGAATGTTCTAGTTATTCTAAATCCTAATAAAACAAACTCTTAAATAACATACACACTCTGTAGAAAATTACAATGACAAACTTATATTTAGAATATATTTTTGAAGAATAATGTAATTCCTTCCATACATAATTATAAAAAGAAAACTAAACAGAGGTTACTCTGTTCAAAACTCATAAGATTTCAGTGCCTATAACCACAGAGGATATAGCCATGGTAAGTATAATCAACTCTCAGTGCCGGCACAATAATGAAAGGGAAGTTGAAACAGGATGGGCCCTGACTAAACAAAATGTGACACGGCACTAGAGACAAAAATAGTAAGCTACTGTATGAGGTGTAGGTTGACCCAAATGACTCACACTTAGTAATTTCATCAAACGGAGAAGAGATTTAAAAACTGCTAAGTTGCTTATTATACTAACCCTGGAAGTAGCATTCCTTGAACATGGCAATGTCCTGTTAAAAAACAAGTAGGAAGTTAGACATTTCCTCTGAAATTGAATTGCAATATGATCGTCAATATAAATGTATATTTTGCTAGTTACAGCATTTGTGGCGGTGCAGAGCATCTCCACCAAGACGTCCTCATCAGTGCCTGGACCTTTCATTGCCTTCCTGAGCTCCTTCACAGCATAGATGACCGGCGGGTCCAGCATGGCAAGGACAGCCTTCTCAAAGTTTCCTGACAGCTCTTTCTTCAACACATCCACCAATTCCTATGCCAGACAGACATGCTGATTTTAGCAGAAACATAGAAAAAAATGTTTTTTACACATTTGAAATTAGAAACATGCCAAATGACACTCACATCATCATATTTTTCAAAATAGGCCTGTTTAATTTCCTGACGCTGAGCTGAACTCCGGTTTGCCAAGATGTCAATAATAGCCTGCTCATCAGTTCCTGAAAAGAAGTCACAACAGATCAGATGCAGAGAAATCGGATGCATCCTTTCGAAGTTCAAGGAGACTAGTTTAATTTAAAAATGTACTGTTTTCATCATATTCACAACCTACCTAACCCCTTGCAGGCTTTGCGAATGGCCTTGATGTCAGCAACAACATCAAAATCTTCATAGGGAAAAACTGTGGGCTGAGAAAACAAAAATAATAATGTTACATGCAGTAACTGTTATGGACACACACTGATTACAGCTAATCATTGTTTATGCAAGGATTTCTGATAGCATTCAAGCGCAGCTGGCAGCTGGGGGAAGGGATGGTGCTCCTCGTTGAGGAATTCAGCAACTGAACTCTTTAAACAAACTTGGTGGAGGCCACATGAATGAAAGCAGTCAGTGAAGTGTAATCGAGGGACCAAAAGCAAGCGCAGAGGGGTTTCACAGAGAGAGAGAGAGAGAGAGAACAGTCTCCCATAGTAAAGATACAGCAGACTACATATATGGGCATGAATTTGATGGTATTTTCACATATATAGGTTTATATAACACCCCTAAAATAACATATACGATATTTTAGGGGTGGGGGGAAACATTGATACAGCCGAGTATCTTAATATTTTGTATGGCGATAGGAACGCCAAATATCGATATGTTATTAAACAAATTCAAATACTGGACACACTTCGCTTGACAGGACAGCAACCTCCCTGCATCTACAAAAAACCTCTGCCTGATGGGAGGCAACGTTTCTGCAAACAGTCACAATCTGCCTGGGACAGACGTAGAAAGATTGTCGTAGGCCTGTATTAATCTCCAATCTAAAATTGCAGACAATGCCAACGTGTTGCCATCAGTCTGAATGAGTCTTTGTCAATAAGCCCAACTCAAGGGTCTGATCTCAACTGGCTCCCAGCTGGTTTTATTCTGGTTATATAGAACACAAAGGTTTCTGAGCACAAAGGTAACAGTTAAATGTGAATTTCTGTCTGTGTAGACAACATCAGATATGGGATTTTTGATAATTTATGACATTTGATTGGTGTATTGTCAAAAAGATGTAATAACTGGCCTGACACCATTTAATTGCAAATTGGTAGCAGGTGGACTGTCTTATGGCAGCATTTATGGCAGGTTTTACTGATAGGGTTGGCATGCTTAAGCTAGTTTCTAAACAAAAAATAACTTAAGTGGATAAAACAGATACTGACAAAGTTGAACTCTGAGGACCCCTTCCTGTGCCCCCTTCCCATGTTTATTTTCAGCTGTTCTCCTGACTGATCCTCATTTCAAACTTAACACCACGGATGCTCACATCTTTCACATCTATGATAATCATCCTGGTTTTTTGCCTTGTAAGGTGACCGTGAGTGCTTTGAAAAGCACAAACAAACAAAAAAAATAATTATTAATTTATTATAATTTGCCGTTTAAAAAAACATGATAAATCACAATATAACTGCAATGACTTTACAATACTCAGCAAATCGCAAAATGTGAAATCAGGATCTTCAAAATCAACTGAAATTTCCAGCCCCATACATGGACGAGCCAAATAGCTTCTGGGGAAATTTTTCATGGTCAGACGAGACAAAGACTGAGCTATTTTGGTTACAATGACAAGAGGAGTAAAGATGAGACTTTCAAACCTTAGACCACTGTACCAGCTGTCACGCATGGTGGTGGTAGCATCATGCTCTGGGGCCTTTTGCTGCCAGTGGTACTGCCATAATTGCACAAAGTGGATGGAATAATGAAGGAGGAGAATTTTGAATTCTTCAACTTCACCTCAAATCAACTTTTAACAAAATATCAGGCAGAGTCTATGGATGTATTTGAGCCTGTATACTTACATATAAAATAAACAAATATGAAATAAATCTCCTTTCCAAGTATCCTAACTGGACCTTATTCTACCTATTCTTCTTTCTGCATTTTAATCAGTCCAGTTCTTTTCTTTTCCCAGTTAAAATATATTGATAGCATTTTTAAAAGGAACTTTGCCAAAAACTCCTCGCAGAAATTTTCTTTCTGCCTCAAAATGTTTGACATATTATAGGTTCACAAGTTATTCACAACAATGTGCCAAGCCATATTACCTATAGCAGTATATAAGGAAGCATCTGAAAGACCTTATATCTCCTGGACTATTCTGCTCTGCCCTTCTATAATTAGTAAATATGACTAATATTGAAAAGTCCCTGATTTACAGATGAGCTGGAGATGATCCTGTGGTTTTAAAGTCGAGGTCTTTTGCAGTGGATAGAATATGTTTTCACTGAGATAAGCCTTTGTGGATTCAGAAAATATATTTTACTTTTTTTTTTTTTTTTTTTTACATTTACGTTTTCAGTGGTCGAGTGTTGACAAAAACAATTCATCTCACGCTCTGTTCTCTCTACAACCGACACTGAATCATTAAAAGTATAGCTGTAGTATTTGCTCACTCAAATAAAAAGAGTAGTGTCAACCAGTTGTGCTGATGTATAACATGGTGATAGGACAGGATACAAAATCCACAGCCTCCCGTGAAATCCTTTCATTGCACACAGTCGAACTCATTAAAGAAAAAAAGAACTAGTGTAACGGGGCTGTGATGAATTCCGCAGAGGAGTGGCCCTCTCCTCTGCGTAAACCCCGATACGGCGTCTACCAGACGGTGTCATTTGCAACGTTTACACCGCTCGAACCTTAAAGAAACAGCGTTAACTGAGAATCTGAATTCACAGCTCTTTATCTCGTCAGTGTAGTCGCAATAATAGAGGTTCCGTATGATGAAATGGGTTGTGCGTAAAGAATTATAAGTGGACGGCGGCTCGCATTATACGGACTAAAATGATGCAAATAAAACATGTTTTAAACTCCTACATAGACGTAATCCAGCCGTCATTCCGGGCGGTGGTCGAACCGAAAGTATGGCTCATACAGACTTAAACCAGCGAAGCCAGGAGATTTTTTTTTTTTTTTTTAAATCTAGCCTTTAATCAGTTTTTTTCTCAGAGAGATTAGGAGGAGAATGACGCCTACTTGACAGTTGCCCATTTTCGTGGAGATGATCCGTCAGCAGCGCCTGATCTCTTGTTGAACTGGCAGCCTTTGGGTGGGTTTGGGGGATATTTGACCTCTTCTGACCAAACTGCGACTCAGCTGCACATACTGGAAAGTGACGTCACCGCGGAGCACAGCGTGGCCCGGTTACGTGCGCAGTTAACGTCCACAGCCCTCCCCCCGGTTTCTGTCTGATTTAACCATGCTTACTGTAAAGATCCACTCCAGACATGTTGCGTTATATAAGAATATATTAGAAATTCTTCCGATTAAATAATTTAATTAGTTAATATACAAATATTTTTAATAGTCGGTATTAAGATATGGTGCACAAACGATGATTTTATTACACAGCAACCAGGAGCGTGTACTGAAGGGAGGCATAGGGCACCAACCCCCCAATATTGATTATATGGTGATTATTTATAACGAAGTTACTCTTCCCCCTCACTTCATGATTAGCTCCTGATCATTCACTATTATCAAAAATATAAAAAATTAGTATGAATATACTTTTTTTTCTCTTAATGCCCCTTCAAGTCGGGGACAGTGTGCATGGTAAACACATTTATAGTACTTGGTCATATTCAAAAGCATAACAAACACCAGTTAGCAGTGTCATGAAATCAGAAGTTAACTTTACAGTTATAATGGTCTAATGCAAGGGTTTAAACAGAAGTCAAAGCCATCCCACCAAAGTCGAGTTAATTAATAACTCAAATCAGTAAAATGCATTGTTTTTTTTCCTTTTCCTCTTCCTATGTGATACCAGAATTACAGCAAAAATAATGAAAATCTGTGTGGATCACAAAGAAGAAATATTGTTTAGTTATATAAAAACAACATCGCATTTGAACATTTTGTACTTCTTGCAGATCCACTGTCATATATGCATACCATACATGGATATGAATGGATACATTAGATGAGATCATTTTGAGAATCCATGTTGTTCCATATAACAGAAGGTGGGGAGTTGATTTTAGATAATATATGGATTCCCTGTGGCCCTCCTGTACAAAAATACTGGAAAACCCCCCGGAAAAGACGGACATGGATCAGTCCACTCCCTTTACAAGACTTTGTAGTAGATATAATAAATCACTGGGTAATGATTATTAGTTTGCCATCAGTAACTCAGACACTAACCACACCTGGTGTGACTGCTTCTAATCAGCACAAATTAGTCAGACTTATAAGTCATCCTACCAGATCCCAAAGGTGCTCAATTAGATTGAGATCTGGTGACTGTGGATGTCACCTAAGTGCAGTGAACTCATTGTCATGTTCAAGAAACCAGGTGGAGATGATCTTTGTTTTGTGACATGGTTCATTATCCTACTGAAAGCAGCCATCAAAAGATGGGTGGTCATAAAGGGATGGACACAGTCATCAACAACACTCAGGTGTCAGGTGGGCTGTAGTGTTTAAAGATTCTTAATTGATACTACGGGGCCCATAGTGTGGCAAGAAAACACCCCCACATCACCCATAGCCTGAGCTGTTGATACAAGGCAGGATGGATCCATGCTGCTTACACACAATTCTGACCCTTCTGAATAATGCAGCAGAAATCAAGACTCATTAGACCAGGCGATGGTTTTCAAATCTTCTGCTGTCTAATTCTCTTGTCTGTATGAATCATTTCCTTTGTTTCCTGTTCTTTGTTGGCCAGAATCAACCCAGAACATTTTAGGTGTGATTTAACAATTTTTAATGTCCTTGATCAAAATGAATCTCATTTAATTGAACCATTCAGAAAAATTTCCTACATATATTTTAATGTTATTTTTAACTTTCTTTTTTGTTCACACACCGTGTTTTTCCCACAAAGAAGTAAAGAGACACAAAATTAAACACTTTATTCATTTATTATAGTTATTGTACCCCTTTTCTTTAATTTAACAAGCTTTTATATAATTAATAAACAAGAGTCAGAATGATGATCTGTTAAATCGTTAAAGAATTTAGCTTCTTACAGTATAATTACCAACCTTACCAGCCTGTGCTCCAACAGTGAGTATTTTACTGTCCCTTAAAACTGTCACTGCATCATAATTACTCACCCACTGAATGATAGCGCTGCTGCTGCCCTCCATAATACACGGTTTCCAGTTAAATGCCTGATATCGTCACACTTACAAAGCCATGCAATCAGAGGGAATGAGTCACCTCTCTTTGATATATCATTAAATGCTGATTTCCTAAAACATCAATCAGGGAAAGATTTGGCATAAAAACTTATTTCAGCTGATTATTCACACAGTTTAATGTGAGACACTATAATAAGCAAATTAGCAACATATTCTAAAAAATGTGAGTCATTTTCAGCGACAACAATTACTAGCCAGATTAAGTTTCATCAGTAGTGATTCTCACTGGCTTGTGTAGGATGTTGTAATGACACACATTGTAAGCTCACATGAATTTGCTAAAACCAATTAAATAACAGTTGTCCACACTGTAATTTCTCATTCATAAAAGCTTCTGCAGCTTTGGTTCTCACTTTTGCAGCTCACTTAGTAAACAAGGTCTTGTGCAATCATGTTTGTGCTGATGCAATTCAAAATTCCTCCTAACATCAGCTGTAGACCTGGACTAAACTTAGATTAAAAATAAATAAATAACACATATATTCACAGGATGGTTGGTGAAGTTAGGAGGGCTGAGAGATTCCCACATAGAGTGGTCCTGCTAAACCTGACCTGTCCCTCTGATGTACACATTTCTAATGCTGGCATGCGCTCAGTGAATACCTCAGGCAGCAGAAACCCAAAAAGAGGAGCAAGAGGAGGAACCATCACCGAAGGACAGGCCCTTGCACGGTATGTACCACCGGCAGATAGAGGAAGTGGCTGACATCCAGAAATCCTACCAGTGGCTGGATAAAGCTGGACTGAAAGACAGCACAGAGGCACTAATCATGGCAGAACAGGAACAAGCTCTGAGCGTAAGATCCATAGAGGCTGGGGTCTATCACACCAGGCATGACCCCAGGTGCAGGCTGTGTAAAGATGCCCCTGAGACAATCCAGCACTGCAGGGTGTAAGATGCTAGCAGGCAGAGCATACATGGAACGCCATAACCAAGTGGCCGGCATAGTGTACAGGAACATCTGTGCCGAATATGGCCTGGAAGTCCCGAGGTCAAAATTGGAGACGCCCACTAGGGTGGTCAAGAAAGACCGAGCTAAGATCCTGTGGGACTTCCAGATACAGACGGACAAAATGGTGGTGGCTAACCAACCTGACATAGTGGTGATAGATAAGCATAAGGAAACGACTGTAGTGATAGATGTAGCGATACAGAATGACAGCAACATCAGGAAGAAGGAACACGAGAAGCTGGAGAAGTACCAAGGGCTCAGAGAAGAGCTCAAGAAGATGTGGAGGGTTAAGGTAACAGTGGTCCCAGTGGTAATTGGAGCGCTCAGTGCAGTGACCTCCAAGCTAATCAAGTGGCTCCAGCAGATCCCAGGATCAACATCCGAGATCTCTGTCCAGAAGAGCGCAGTCCTAGGAACAGTTAAGATACTTGGCAGGACCCTCAAGCTCCCAGGCCTTGGGTAGAGGACCCAAGCTTGAAGAACAGACTGCCCGCAGGGATGTGAGGGGATTTTTTTTTAATGCTGTCTTGTCTGGGAATACCTTGGAATCCCCCAGAAGGAACTGTAAAGTGTGGCTGGGGAGAACAACATCTGGAATACCCTGCTTAGTCTGCTGCCTCCACGACCTGACAGTGTTTCAAGCTTCACTACTGGCAATCTTTCCTTGGTGAAAAGCCAAACTATCTTTAATGGATGCCAACATGTTTTTTTACTGAAGGAGAAAACCTGGAGTGTTTAAATCAGCTCCAAAGCATTAAGCAACGTACTGCTACAGAAGCACTGCCTCAGTTTAAACATGAAGGGAAGCCAAAGCAGCCTCACTCATGGTATAGATCCCAAATAAATGAGATGTAAACTGTTTGTTGGCCAAAATGGTAATAGGTTGCTATGGTTACTTTCAGGCATCATAATGATTGTCTTTTGACTTTGTAAATTGATTGAAGTCGGTTTTATTTTTTTTTAATAATCTAATAATTTCACTGAAAAACAATGACAACAATGTCAAATTGACCAGTTTACTAACTGACCTTTACTTGTCCCATGTAAAAACAAACTGATCTATAAATACAGTCTGATTATTTATGGTAAATATTTTTAGTAATACTCATCTGGCTGTTTGCTTTTCTTATGCTTTCAAAGAATTAAGACACCTAAAGATCAGATATTGAGACCAAAAGTTTTGCAATAACTTTAAACCTCTTTGAGGATTTGAAACACAATTTGTTGACTCACCAGTTAAGATGAACAAGTTGGCTCAATATGCATTGACTTTTTTCTGCCAGGACAAGGTCTGATTACGGTATGCAATGAGAAGCGCAACACTGTTGCAGGCACCTGTTCATTTGGCAGCAGCTGCAAACTGAAAGCTTGCTTTTGTTTTCGTAAACTGTTCAAAATGTCTCAGTTTGTGTTGTCTTAGTCTATTGTTTTCCCTGCGAGAGTTCGCTGCTGAAACAGCCCAAATTTCTGAAGGACTACAATACTGAGACGAGTCTGGGGGAGGGTGGATGGGTCCTGGGCTTCATTTCACGGGCGGAGGAAAGGGATCCCGCTGAAGCCTCTAACACAGATCAGGGGGAGGAAACAAAGGCGACATTCAAGAGGATCCAGGCTGTAATGTCATGCTGGCACAGCACCCAGACTCATGTTATGACCTCAAACACATCTTGTTTGGAGTCTGAGCAGCTCTGACTGTTAATAATCATAGACAGAGGGCTGCGTTTCATCTGCTCTGACACTAAAGACCTGCCTGGAAAAGGAGGCCAAAATATTTGTGTTTAAAAGAAGAAAAGTACAGGAGAAAAAATAGTCTTAGCACATCTTCATGGATTTGTTTGTTTCAATATTTTTACTAATTCATCAATTCAAGATTTTACTTCAGTTTTGGCTTCTTATCCGAGCAGATATTTTTCAGCCCTCTTTGAATTCTTTTAGTTCAGAGTGATCATGAGGCTTTCTGAGCACACTAGGCTTTTGTTTGTACAGAACAATGCTAATAAAAGGTGCATTGTTTACCTGCTCTTGTGGTAAAATTCTGGCATTGTAGTGGCTTGTGGTCATTCTTGCTGTACCCAGGTGGTAGTCTGGGGCACCGCTTCCTGACATGCACCACACAAAGTGCTGTGTGGTCTCATTGTGCGGCAGATGATAGGAGAGCTGTGAACACTTTGCATGCAATCTCGTTCAAATAGTTTAACTATTTGGCTGTTGTTGTTGTTGTTTTTACCAAAAAACACCATCAGTAGAAGTATGAGGATGCAATAAAGTACAAATGTTCTTCTTGGACTGAGGTAACTAACTTTTTAATCATCAGTGAGGTTTCAACTTCTCTCCATTTCTTTGTGTTGTCTCCTCTTCTCTACCTGCTTACTGAGGTCTTCCTAGTACCAATTTTTGCTCTGCTATGGACACATTTAAAATAAATATCTAGAGGAAGGTTATGCAAAAGATGAAGATGATGTAGATCAGATGAAGTTTAACCTCTCTGCTGATACTGGATGCCTTAAAGTTCAGTGTGGACTCTTTGGTGCTACTGGTGTCCTGCAGAAGATCTGACACCTATGCCTTTCCCTGGAAGAAACTCGTTGCTCTGCATAAACCTGTTGTGACATTCCTTAAAATGGATCAACACCACCACCTAGTGGTCACAGTACTAAGTACAGTTGGAATGTGATTTCCAACTTTTCTCCTCAGTACTTTCCCTCAGTTTTCAGATATAATGTGTAGAAAGAGCATTTTTCTTTTTGGTTTGTTTTCATTGCAAATGTTTTAGGATACTGGGCCAAAGTGCCAAAGAGGAAATGTCTAGTGTCAGCAAAAACTACTTTTATGTGACTTTAAAATTATTTAATTCCATGAGGTATTACATGCAGAAATATTCCATGTAATTGTCAAAATCTGTAAAGCCCACTGACTCTGCCAACAGTCCTGTGAAAAACACATCCTTACAACTTCCATAGGAATTAAGTAGGTAAGTAGTTTCCTGGTCTGGAGCATTCAGGTGTGTGTTAACACAATGCCACAATCTTCCCAGGAGTTGATGACCCTGCAAATTCACTCCAAAGTCTGACCCAAGAGCTACATTTTAGACTCTACGGGCCTCAGTTAGCATTTTAAACGTTAAAGTTGATGACAGTACAATTAGAAAAAGTTGGAGCAGTGTAGCTTCTCTGGAAGGGCTGCCCAGAGAACGCCTCTATTCTTTAAAAACAACATGGCAGCACGGCTTGGCTCTTGGGAGCGATGTCCTTTTGGACAGACGAGACCAAGAGGTTTGGACATAATACACAGTATCACGTTTGGCTAAAATCAAATACGGCATATCAGCACAAAGACCTCATACCAACTCTCAAGCACGGTGCTGGAGAGGTAATGATTTGGGCTTGTAGCCATAGGACCTGGGCACCTTGCAGTCATTGGGTTGACCGTGAAGTCCTCTGTATACAAAAGTATTCCGAAGTTAAATGTGACGTGATTTGTCTGATAGCTAAAAGCTCAGCTGAAACTGGATCATGTAACAAGGCGAAGGTCCCAAGCACAGAAGCAAATGTACAACAGAACTGGTGAAAAAGACACACAGCAAGGCATTGCAATGGCCCCGTCAGACCTCAGCCTTATTGAAATGGCGTGACAGGAACTCAGATGAATGTCCACAATCTCAATGAACTGAAGTAATGTCATACAGAAGAGTGAGTTAAAATTCAACAATAACAATGCGACAGACTGATAATGTCACACAAAAAAAAATTTAATTCAATTTATTTGTCCACATTTAAGTTACTGAAGCATGAATTATACTTAGTTGTTCCGTTGGGAGCAGTGCTCCAGTTGTAAAGCTGGGAAACACTCATTATTGTTGGTCTTTATATAACATTTGTTGACAGTAAGACTGATGTGAAAGAGTGCTGCAGTTATCCTTTACAGGAACTAAAAATATGCCACTAATCTGGCACATCAGCTGTGAAACATATAGCAAGTTCCTTTGGAGGTGTTGTTTCCCGAAGTTACAGTTCCTTCCAGGGTGAGTAATGGCAGCAGGGCTGGGGGATAAAGAGATAGGGGTGAAGCAGTTTACGTTATAGGCTGTGATCTGAACTTAAAGGTGTTTGCAAGCATCTACTCTTGTGAATGTATGACAACTAGAGCTGAAAAAATTTGCTGTCAGCTTTTACAAAAAAACTTTTATGTAAATATAGACAACTTTTTTTTAGCTTCTTAATTAATTTTTCTTTACTTTTCTCATGCTAATGGGCATCAGTATAAGGAAATATAAGATGTAAATATGCCACATGTTAGCAGAACTGCTCATTTTCATTCACAGTTCCAGGGCAGGTCATATAAAACTTTACAATAAACAAAACAAACAACAGAAATAACTATAAATAGTAACTTGATAAATACAAGAACAATGAGTTGTGGTTTAAAAGTAGGATATGTGGAGTGCTCCTTTATTGCCACTGCTAAGCTACGCCAATATTTAGTCCCTTTACTGGTAGCACAGTTCAAATGTAGTGAACCCATGATGCACTGGTGGCCCTGGTACCAATCTCCCTGTCAGTTTTGTGTTTAATTAATTTAAAGGTGGCGGGTCAAGTCCATGTAAAAGCTCATACATAAAAACCACATGGTTGCACTTTAAATGATCATAACCCCAAATATTGTGTTTCTCATTATAAAATGAGAATGACTTGCTACTCAAAAATTTTCAAATAGTTTTCTTTGAAAGTGATCCTACTGAATTGGTGTTTCTTCTGTTAATGACCAGGCAGTGAAAAAAAAATAACTATCGATCCATCCGCTTATTCTTTTCAGGATCGCGGGGGGCGCTGGAGCCTATCCCAGCTGTCATAGGGTGAGAGGCAGGGTACACCCTGGACAGGTTGCCAGTCTGTTGCAGGGCTAACACATAGGGCTACACATAGGGCTAACACATAGAGACACAGACAACCATTCGCACTCACATTCACTCCCGACATTTTTGTTTAGATGATTGTCATTTTATATAACAGTGTGTCAGAGTTTGGGGTAGGCTGGTTGGTGGGTTGCTTTATTTTCCTCGTAGGTGGAAAATTGATGGGTTTCCCATTAAGGAAGCACATTTAGGAGCTAGTGTGGCAATAGATCTCTGCCAGACCATACTATCCTCATGCGAGTAATTTTCTTGCCTTCTGTATGTTATCCTTGAGTAAAGAGAAGTAACCTATGTCTTTGTTCTCTAGCTTCAACCTGCACCCCAGTCTGAAAAGACCTGTTTGGCTTGGGAGGCCTGCACCTCAACACATTAATGAAGCAGTGTGGGATCATACTGACAGAGAACATAACAAAAGGTGCCAACATCCATAAAAGAGCTTTGAATGTCCTTCAAGAAGTCTGGAGAACTATTACTTAATACTGCTTAAAGAAATACCAAGAAAGCTAAGAGAGTTCAGGCTATGTTGAAGAACAAAGGCGAACATACCAATACTGACTTTTAAGGTTGTTAGAAGAAACTCTGTTTTTACCTTATATACTGTATTTCTATGAGTTTTCACACACTTCACTAAATTGTTGCACCTATTCCTAGAAAAAAATTCCTTCTATAAAAAAGAAGGGTAGCTTAAGACAATGTTACTGTACATTATAGCACAAAGGAGATCATTAATACAAAGTACAAATAAAAGGGGCCCAAATAAGGAGCCTTGCGGGATTCCTGCAGAACATTTAAGGTAAGGAGGCTTGAGATTGCTAGTATATATACATTGCTTTCTATGGGCCAAATCTGATTTACATCACATTCTTCATAAAAATTGAAAAGTATTGTTGCATCACTCAACATTACTTCTCTTCACATTTAAACCAAACAGGTAGTTGATGATGGGGGACATTTGTTGGCGTTTTAATGGGAAAATACTGACTGTAAGACAATACCACTCAGTCCTAAAGGCCCATTTCAGCTGGTTTGCTGGTGGAAACGCACTCAATGGCACAAACCAGCAAGAAACTGGGCAATCAACTTTGCCAGTATACTCACACTGACCCCAATTGCTCACACTCTTCTTTTTATGCTCCTATGAACTGAACAATGTTTACAATTTACACAAATGAATACTAAAAAGCAATAATATTGAGATATTTGGTGTTTGGTACTGATCATTTTTTACTGTTTTTTGTCTATGACCTTTACCATTGAGTAAATGCAACATTACATCTGAACTCTGGACTGCCAGTTACACATCATCTCATGTCTCTTTCTCCATTTTTGTTAAAGTCACGATATCTGAGCTTTTATCGGTTTTAAATGCACGATCTGAATCTAAATTCCTCTACCCTGAAGCACA